>NC_082654.1:121911569-122071569 GCF_028023285.1 Balaenoptera ricei
TCGTTTTTTTCTGAATATATTCAGGAAAAAACGCATACGCCCTTTTTGGCCAAGGGCATCATTGTCAACGTTTTGCCGCTTTTCATGTGCTTTAAAGGCGATTCGAATCTACCTCCTGAAATCTGTTTCCTGCAATTCTGCCTTGATTTCAAATCCTCTTCTTTGCTTTCCCTCAATATATTTGTGGACGAGAGTTATCATTTATAACTCTGCAGGTTTGTGAATTGCAGTGCCCTGAAGCTCCATTTTACAACTCGCTTTTTTGGGAGCTGGCCGCAAAAGCGCAGGATGGCTTCAGGCCCTGTTCTGGTTCCGGGGGGGAGGATGAGCCTGTGGTTAATTCTTCTTCCTGATGGGAAAATAGAGTGACCTCTGCCTGTCCCAACACCAAGAGCTAGTCTCTCACTGGTTCCCCGTCTACCCGTTCATCCTCAGGACAAATTGCAACCTGTACGGAACAGGAGGTTAAAGGTGCTGATGCTCCAAGTAGGGAGATTATTAGTAAAGTGGCTGGAATGGCGAACCCGGGCACAAGGAGAAGAGAAATGAGGTGCGTTTTAGAAACCTTTCCCCATCACATGGTGTACCATCTTTTTGTTTTCTCATGCATGTTTTCGATGTAGGAAGATGCCCTTGAACCTGGAGATTTGCGACCCATGCGATGGGGACCACGCAGTATTACTTTAAAGGGTCTGCGTTTGCTCACCCAACCTCACCAAACCTCTCAGCCCCAAGAGTGTCCACCCTTATGTCTGATCCAGCTGTGGGTCTAGATATGGTCAATCCAGGTTGCATCACAGCCCCTGAACGCATTGTGTAAGAATTTCTCTCTCTTTCACTGTCTTTGTTTCATGGGTTTGTAAAAGTAATTTATTTTTATAATGGGGTTTAGCTGCTTTTCACTGCTGTGTTTATGCTGCTTTACACCCACTTGACACACTAACAGAGAGATATCAATACATAGGTTTTAAGATTATTACTAGTCAGATATATTCTTGTGCGGTGAATAGGGCGTGTTGAGTCCAGTTCTCTGAGCAAGGAGTAGGTCTTGTCTATTACATATTGGGTTTATGGAATGGTATCTGAGCTAATTTGAAACCCTTGTTTTATGTATCACCCCACCTCACCTTTCCCGTTAAGCAGCCATAGTGTGTTTTCTGCATGTGTGACTCTGTTCTGTTTTGTAATTCAGTTCAAGTGTAACTGTTTTTACATTCCCTCTATAAGTGATACCTTATGAGAAGTGTCCTTTTCTGTGTGACTTATTTCACTTAGAATCGTCGTACCTAAATCCACTCATCATGCTGCTACTAGCCTTATGACATTGATTTCATGGCTGAGTGATATTCCATTGTACATAAGGACCACAACTTCTTTATCCATTTTTCTCTTTCCTGGGATATTGAAGGTGGAATGAAGTGGAGGTCCTTGTCAACAGAGCAGCCCTAAACTTTGGGGTGCTTGTGTCTTGCTGATTTTTCATTTTCCCAATTTATACCCCCATGAGTGGAAGTGCCCTATGCTCTCTAAGCTGTGTTTTTTAGATGTTTCAGGACACACCGTACACTTCTCCAGAGTGGCTGTTGGCAATTTACATCCCGCCCATCAGTGTAGCAAGGCTCCCATTTCTCCATGGCCTGTCCTGCATTTCTGGTTTTGAGACTTTTTTCAGCATGGCCCTTTTGACCGATGGGTAGCGAGTCTTCTTTGTAGCGCTGATTTGCCTTTCCAGGTTGCTTGGTTGGCCAAAAAGGGCGTATGCGTTTTTTTCTGAATATATTCAGGAAAAAACGCATACGCCCTTTTTGGCCAAGGGCATCATTGTCAACGTTTTGCCGCTTTTCATGTGCTTTAAAGGCGATTCGAATCTTCCTCCTGAAATCTGTTTCCTGCAATTCTGCCTTGATTTCAAATCCTCTTCTTTGCCTTCCCTCAATATATTTGTGGACGAGAGTTATCATTTATAACTCTGCAGGTTTGTGAATTGCAGTGCCCTGAAGCTCCATTTTACAACTCGCTTTTTTGGGAGCTGGCCGCAAAAGCGCAGGATGGCTTCAGGCCCTGTTCTGGTTCCAGGGGGGAGGATGAGCCTGTGGTTAATTCTTCTTCCTGATGGGAAAATAGAGTGACCTGTGCCTGTCCCAACACCAAGAGCTAGTCTCTCACTAGTTCCCCGTTTACCCGTTCATCCTCAGGAGAAATTGCAACCTGTACGGAAAAGGAGGTTAAAGGTGCTGATGCTCCAAGTAGAGAGATTATTAGTAAAGCGGCTGGAATGGCGAACCCGGGCACAAGGAGAAGAGAAATGAGGTGCGTTTTAGAAACCTTTCCCCATCACATGGTGTACCATCTTTTTGTTTTCTCATGCATGTTTTCGATGTAGGAAGATGCCCTTGAACCTGGAGATTTGGGACCCATGCGATGGGTACCACGCAGTATTACTTTAAACGGTCTGCGTTTGCTCACCCAACCTCACCAAACCTCTCAGCCCCAAGAGTGTCCACCCTTATGTCTCATCCAGCTGTGGGTCTAGATATGGTCAATCCAGGTTGCATCAAAGCCCCTGAACGCATTGTGTAAGAATTTCTCTCTCTTTCACTGTCTTTGTTTCATGGGTTTGTAAAAGTAATTTATTTTTATAATGGGGTTTAGCTGCTTTTCACTGCTGTGTTTATGCCGCTTTACACCCACTTGACACACTAACAGAGAGATATCAATACATAGGTTTTAAGATTATTACTAGTCAGATATATTCTTGTGCGGTGAATAGGGCGTGTTGAGTCCAGTTCTCTGAGCAAGGAGTAGGTCTTGTCTATTACATATTGGGTTTATGGAACGGTATCTGAGCTAATTTGAAACCCTTGTTTTATGTATCACCCCACCTCACCTTTCCCGTTAAGCAGCCATAGTGTGTTTTCTGCATGTGTGACTCTGTTCTGTTTTGTAATTCAGTTCAAGTGTAACGGTTTTTACATTCCCTCTATAAGTGATACCTTATGAGAAGTGTCCTTTTCTGTGTGACTTATTTCACTTAGAATCGTCGTACCTAAATCCACTCATCATGCTGCTACTAGCCTTATGACATTGATTTCATGGCTGAGTGATATTCCATTGTACATAAGGACCACAACTTCTTTATCCATTTTTCTCTTTCCTGGGATATTGAAGGTGGAATGAAGTGGAGGTCCTGGTCAACAGAGCAGCCCTAAACTTTGGGGTGCTTGTGTCTTGCTGATTTTTCATTTTCCCAATTTATACCCCCATGAGTGGAAGTGCCCTATGCTCTCTAACCTGTGTTTTTTGGATGTTTCCGGACACACCGTACACTTCTCCAGAGTGGCTGTTGGTAGTGACCATGAGCTGTGAGTTTAAAGCTGCTCCTGCAGGGAAAGGTCAGAAGGTGGCAGCATTTCTCCTTTACCAAATTTGGTTACTGGGGAAACAGAGCCTTAATGGAAGTGGTGTTCTAGGTTGTAAATTAGAATGGAATGTGCCAGGAAAAAGCCCTGTAAGTTTATGTCTCATTACTTCTTGTTGATATTTGTAATTTACTTTTTATTTTT
This sequence comes from Balaenoptera ricei, assembly GCF_028023285.1. NCBI lineage: Eukaryota > Metazoa > Chordata > Mammalia > Artiodactyla > Balaenopteridae > Balaenoptera > Balaenoptera ricei. The sequence goes on from NC_082654.1 coordinate 121,915,133, forward strand.
TATCCCAGCAAATTTGATTACAATGGTTTGTTTGTTCTAGGTGTGCAAGATGTGGTTCTTTCACACATATTCGTGTATCTATTCTTCCTCGCATCCTTTTTCCCTGTAGGTTATGACACAATGTTGAGTAGTCTCTCTCCTGGTCTTCCGTACGTCTTTGGTGAGTATATATTTCACATGGTTTGTATATCTCTGTTGACCCCAATATGGTAATGTATCCAGTCCTCATCCCTTTCTACTTGGTGAACCATAAGTTTTTTAATGAATCTGTGGTTGCCTTTCTCTGTGGAAATATCTTCATTGGTATCAATTTTTAAGTAACTCCTAAAAGTGATATGATAGGATATGTGTCTTTTGCTTTCTCACTTACTACACGTGGCGTGATTACGTCTAGACTCATCTATGGTGCTGCAAATGGCATTGTTTCACTTTTTTCACTAGCGAATATTCCATCTGTACATGGAGGAGTTCTTCTTTGTCCACCCATCTGTTGGTGGACTTTTGGTTACTTCCATATCTTGGCTATTGTAATACTGTGCAATGCAGATTTGCCTGCCTGTGTCTTTGCAATTCTCTCTTCTTAGATTTTAGGTCGAGGAGTGGGCCTGCTGGATCATATGGTAGCTCAATGTTGACCTTTTTAAGGCACCTCCATTCTGTTCTCATTCGTGGCCCTTTCCAAGTTACGTCCCACTTGAAGTTGAGGGTATGCACTTCTCCACAACACCTTCAGCATTTATTGTTTGTAGTAGTTTTCTTAAAGATGGTGATTCTGACAAGTGTGAGCTGATACCTTTTTGCGGTTGAATTCGCACGTGCCTCATAATCCGTTGAAGTTGAGCTTTAAGGCATGTCCTTTTTATTTTTCAAGCTGTGATTACCCCTTAGTTCTTCAAAGTGTTCTCTTAAAGTATGTGTCACATTTTGAAATGTTTTGGCCATGACCCCCCTCAAGACATTTTGAGGGCAGGTTTCATTTACAGTCCTGCAGTACTTGTTCCTATGAAATGACCGTTAGCACAGCCTTTAAAGCTGCTTTTGCAGGTAACTGCCAGAGGGTGGCAGCCTTTCTATGTCCCCCACCCTGGTACCTAGGGAAAAGCCCTTGCGGCCTGTGGTGTTTCTCGGTTATAAATTAGAGTGGAGTGTGCCCGGACAAACCCACACAAGCTGATGTCTCCTTCCTTTTGTTGGTTTTTTAAATTTACTTTTTATTTTTCATTGGAGTAGTTTTCCACTGTGTACGTGGACCACTTCTACTTTGTGCATTCCTCGGTTGACGGACATTTTCATTGCTTCCAAGTGTCGGCTATGGTAAGTATTGTTGGAGTGCAGGATTGCCAGCCTGTGACTTTTTGATTCTCATTTTCTCAGGTGATAGGCCCAGCAGTGGTTGGGATTGATTGACTGGTAGCACCGTGTTACCCTTTTCAAAGCACCTTCTTTGTGTTTTCATTAGTGGCTCTTACCACGTCCCCCTTAGAATCGAGGGTACGCATTTCTCCACAATCGCTTCAGCATTTATTGTTTGCAGCATTTATGCTAATGGCCCTTCTGGCTGCTGTGAGCTGATAGGTTTTTGTAATTTGGGTTTGCATGTCTTTGAAAATTCGTAAAACTCATCATTTTTCTCTGCCGTTTTCTTTTCTGTTAAAAAAAGGAAACAATTGGGAGTACAGTATAACTCTTGAAATTGTCTTCTTGGAAGGTTGCCCTCTTTGGAATTTTTCGGTCGATTTTCCACCCCAGAATTTTTTTAGAGAGCAGGTGTCATTTACCGAACTGCAAGTTTGGTGACTATTTAGTGACCTTTGGCAATGGATGTAAAGCTGCTGTTGTGGGAAGTGGCCTCAAGGAGGCAGCATTTCTCCATTCCCAAATCTGGGTACTAGGGCAGCAGAGTCTTTCTGGAAGTCGTGTTCCTAGGTTGTAAATTACATTGGAATGTGCATGGAGAAACCCCCATTAGATTATGTCTCATTATTTCTTCTTGGTTTTAAAAATTGCTTTAATTGGGGTAAAGCTTAGAATATTGTTTCTCCTAGGTGTACACGATCTGGTTCATTTGTACATTATATATGTCTATTCAAGTACAGATCCTCTTCCCATGTAAAACGTTACTGAGGGTTCCGCAGACCTCCCTTGCTATATGGTCGGTCTTTTTGATATATGTATATAATATGTGTTTGTATGCATACAGTAACACTAATCTTAATTTATCCATTCCCCCCACCTTTCCTTTCAGATGAGCATAGTTTGCTTTCTAAGTCTGTGAGTGTCTTTCTCTGTGGAAATATGTTCATTGGTGTCAGTTATTAGATAACGCCTATAAGTGATATCATAGAATATAGGTCTTTTGCTTTCCGACTTACCTCATGGTTCGTGATTATCTCCAGACTCATTTGTGGTGCCTCAGAGAGCAATGGTTCATTGTCTTCCATGGCTAATATTCCATTGTGTACATGGACCACTTCTTCTTTATCCATTCACCTCTTGTTGGACATTTTGATTGCTTCACTGTCTTGGCTATTGTGAATAAGGCTGCACTGCAGCTTTTGCGGCCGGTGTCTTCTCGATTCTTGTCTTCTCAGGTGAGAGGTCCAATGGTGCGCCTGCTGGATTGAATGGTGCCTCCATTTTTACTTTTAAACACAGCTCCTTTCTGTTCTCATTATTGGCTGTTACCCCTTTACGTCTCACCAGCGGGTAGAGGGTACACAGTTCCCTAAAACCCCTTCAGCATTTATTGTTTGTAGACTTTTTGCTGATGGTCAGTCGACTGGTGTGAGTTGAAACCTTTTTGTAGATTAGATTGCATGGGTCTAACACTCCCTGAGGTTGAGCTTTTATCCATTTTCCTTTTCTTTTTTTAAAAGAGCGTGAGTAAAACTTAACTCTTCATACTCTCTTCTTGAAACGTTTGCCTGTGTTGAATTTTTTTGTCCATTCCCTACTTCAGCACAATTTTTTAGGGCAGGTGTCCTTTACAGCCCTGAGTCCTTGGGAATGCTAAGTGACCATGAGCTGTGAGTTTAAAGCTGCTCCTGCAGGGAAAGGTCAGAAGGTGGCAGCATTTCTCCTTTACCAAATTTGGTTACTGGGGAAACAGAGCCTTAATGGAAGTGGTGTTCTAGGTTGTAAATTAGAATGGAATGTGCCAGGAAAAAGCCCTGTAAGTTTATGTCTCATTACTTCTTGTTGATATTTGTAATTTACTTTTTATTTTTTATCCCAGCAAATTTGATTACAATGGTTTGTTTGTTCTAGGTGTGCAAGATGTGGTTCTTTCACACATATTCGTGTATCTATTCTTCCTCGCATCCTTTTTCCCTGTAGGTTATGACACAATGTTGAGTAGTCTCTCTCCTGGTCTTCCGTACGTCTTTGGTGAGTATATATTTCACATGGTTTGTATATCTCTGTTGACCCCAATATGGTAATGTATCCAGTCCTCATCCCTTTCTACTTGGTGAACCATAAGTTTTTTAATGAATCTGTGGTTGCCTTTCTCTGTGGAAATATCTTCATTGGTATCAATTTTTAAGTAACTCCTAAAAGTGATATGATAGGATATGTGTCTTTTGCTTTCTCACTTACTACACGTGGCGTGATTACGTCTAGACTCATCTATGGTGCTGCAAATGGCATTGTTTCACTTTTTTCACTAGCGAATATTCCATCTGTACATGGAGGAGTTCTTCTTTGTCCACCCATCTGTTGGTGGACTTTTTGGTTACTTCCATATCTTGGCTATTGTAATACTGTGCAATGCAGATTTGCCTGCCTGTGTCTTTGCAATTCTCTCTTCTTAGATTTTAGGTCGAGGAGTGGGCCTGCTGGATCATATGGTAGCTCAATGTTGACCTTTTTAAGGCACCTCCATTCTGTTCTCATTCGTGGCCCTTTCCAAGTTACGTCCCACTTGAAGTTGAGGGTATGCACTTCTCCACAACACCTTCAGCATTTATTGTTTGTAGTAGTTTTCTTAAAGATGGTGATTCTGACAAGTGTGAGCTGATACCTTTTTGCGGTTGAATTCGCACGTGCCTCATAATCCGTTGAAGTTGAGCTTTAAGGCATGTCCTTTTTATTTTTCAAGCTGTGATTACCCCTTAGTTCTTCAAAGTGTTCTCTTAAAGTATGTGTCACATTTTGAAATGTTTTGGCCATGACCCCCCTCAAGACATTTTGAGGGCAGGTTTCATTTACAGTCCTGCAGTACTTGTTCCTATGAAATGACCGTTAGCACAGCCTTTAAAGCTGCTTTTGCAGGTAACTGCCAGAGGGTGGCAGCCTTTCTATGTCCCCCACCCTGGTACCTAGGGAAAAGCCCTTGCGGCCTGTGGTGTTTCTCGGTTATAAATTAGAGTGGAGTGTGCCCGGACAAACCCACACAAGCTGATGTCTCCTTCCTTTTGTTGGTTTTTTAAATTTACTTTTTATTTTTCATTGGAGTAGTTTTCCACTGTGTACGTGGACCACTTCTACTTTGTGCATTCCTCGGTTGACGGACATTTTCATTGCTTCCAAGTGTCGGCTATGGTAAGTATTGTTGGAGTGCAGGATTGCCAGCCTGTGACTTTTTGATTCTCATTTTCTCAGGTGATAGGCCCAGCAGTGGTTGGGATTGATTGACTGGTAGCACCGTGTTACCCTTTTCAAAGCACCTTCTTTGTGTTTTCATTAGTGGCTCTTACCACGTCCCCCTTAGAATCGAGGGTACGCATTTCTCCACAATCGCTTCAGCATTTATTGTTTGCAGCATTTATGCTAATGGCCCTTCTGGCTGCTGTGAGCTGATAGGTTTTTGTAATTTGGGTTTGCATGTCTTTGAAAATTCGTAAAACTCATCATTTTTCTCTGCCGTTTTCTTTTCTGTTAAAAAAAGGAAACAATTGGGAGTACAGTATAACTCTTGAAATTGTCTTCTTGGAAGGTTGCCCTCTTTGGAATTTTTCGGTCGATTTTCCACCCCAGAATTTTTTTAGAGAGCAGGTGTCATTTACCGAACTGCAAGTTTGGTGACTATTTAGTGACCTTTGGCAATGGATGTAAAGCTGCTGTTGTGGGAAGTGGCCTCAAGGAGGCAGCATTTCTCCATTCCCAAATCTGGGTACTAGGGCAGCAGAGTCTTTCTGGAAGTCGTGTTCCTAGGTTGTAAATTACATTGGAATGTGCATGGAGAAACCCCCATTAGATTATGTCTCATTATTTCTTCTTGGTTTTAAAAATTGCTTTAATTGGGGTAAAGCTTAGAATATTGTTTCTCCTAGGTGTACACGATCTGGTTCATTTGTACATTATATATGTCTATTCAAGTACAGATCCTCTTCCCATGTAAAACGTTACTGAGGGTTCCGCAGACCTCCCTTGCTATATGGTCGGTCTTTTTGATATATGTATATAATATGTGTTTGTATGCATACAGTAACACTAATCTTAATTTATCCATTCCCCCCACCTTTCCTTTCAGATGAGCATAGTTTGCTTTCTAAGTCTGTGAGTGTCTTTCTCTGTGGAAATATGTTCATTGGTGTCAGTTATTAGATAACGCCTATAAGTGATATCATAGAATATAGGTCTTTTGCTTTCCGACTTACCTCATGGTTCGTGATTATCTCCAGACTCATTTGTGGTGCCTCAGAGAGCAATGGTTCATTGTCTTCCATGGCTAATATTCCATTGTGTACATGGACCACTTCTTCTTTATCCATTCACCTCTTGTTGGACATTTTGATTGCTTCACTGTCTTGGCTATTGTGAATAAGGCTGCACTGCAGCTTTTGCGGCCGGTGTCTTCTCGATTCTTGTCTTCTCAGGTGAGAGGTCCAATGGTGCGCCTGCTGGATTGAATGGTGCCTCCATTTTTACTTTTAAACACAGCTCCTTTCTGTTCTCATTATTGGCTGTTACCCCTTTACGTCTCACCAGCGGGTAGAGGGTACACAGTTCCCTAAAACCCCTTCAGCATTTATTGTTTGTAGACTTTTTGCTGATGGTCAGTCGACTGGTGTGAGTTGAAACCTTTTTGTAGATTAGATTGCATGGGTCTAACACTCCCTGAGGTTGAGCTTTTATCCATTTTCCTTTTCTTTTTTTAAAAGAGCGTGAGTAAAACTTAACTCTTCATACTCTCTTCTTGAAACGTTTGCCTGTGTTGAATTTTTTTGTCCATTCCCTACTTCAGCACAATTTTTTAGGGCAGGTGTCCTTTACAGCCCTGAGTCCTTGGGAATGCTAAGTGACCATGAGCTGTGAGTTTAAAGCTGCTCCTGCAGGGAAAGGTCAGAAGGTGGCAGCATTTCTCCTTTACCAAATTTGGTTACTGGGGAAACAGAGCCTTAATGGAAGTGGTGTTCTAGGTTGTAAATTAGAATGGAATGTGCCAGGAAAAAGCCCTGTAAGTTTATGTCTCATTACTTCTTGTTGATATTTGTAATTTACTTTTTATTTTTTATCCCAGCAAATTTGATTACAATGGTTTGTTTGTTCTAGGTGTGCAAGATGTGGTTCTTTCACACATATTCGTGTATCTATTCTTCCTCGCATCCTTTTTCCCTGTAGGTTATGACACAATGTTGAGTAGTCTCTCTCCTGGTCTTCCGTACGTCTTTGGTGAGTATATATTTCACATGGTTTGTATATCTCTGTTGACCCCAATATGGTAATGTATCCAGTCCTCATCCCTTTCTACTTGGTGAACCATAAGTTTTTTAATGAATCTGTGGTTGCCTTTCTCTGTGGAAATATCTTCATTGGTATCAATTTTTAAGTAACTCCTAAAAGTGATATGATAGGATATGTGTCTTTTGCTTTCTCACTTACTACACGTGGCGTGATTACGTCTAGACTCATCTATGGTGCTGCAAATGGCATTGTTTCACTTTTTTCACTAGCGAATATTCCATCTGTACATGGAGGAGTTCTTCTTTGTCCACCCATCTGTTGGTGGACTTTTTGGTTACTTCCATATCTTGGCTATTGTAATACTGTGCAATGCAGATTTGCCTGCCTGTGTCTTTGCAATTCTCTCTTCTTAGATTTTAGGTCGAGGAGTGGGCCTGCTGGATCATATGGTAGCTCAATGTTGACCTTTTTAAGGCACCTCCATTCTGTTCTCATTCGTGGCCCTTTCCAAGTTACGTCCCACTTGAAGTTGAGGGTATGCACTTCTCCACAACACCTTCAGCATTTATTGTTTGTAGTAGTTTTCTTAAAGATGGTGATTCTGACAAGTGTGAGCTGATACCTTTTTGCGGTTGAATTCGCACGTGCCTCATAATCCGTTGAAGTTGAGCTTTAAGGCATGTCCTTTTTATTTTTCAAGCTGTGATTACCCCTTAGTTCTTCAAAGTGTTCTCTTAAAGTATGTGTCACATTTTGAAATGTTTTGGCCATGACCCCCCTCAAGACATTTTGAGGGCAGGTTTCATTTACAGTCCTGCAGTACTTGTTCCTATGAAATGACCGTTAGCACAGCCTTTAAAGCTGCTTTTGCAGGTAACTGCCAGAGGGTGGCAGCCTTTCTATGTCCCCCACCCTGGTACCTAGGGAAAAGCCCTTGCGGCCTGTGGTGTTTCTCGGTTATAAATTAGAGTGGAGTGTGCCCGGACAAACCCACACAAGCTGATGTCTCCTTCCTTTTGTTGGTTTTTTAAATTTACTTTTTATTTTTCATTGGAGTAGTTTTCCACTGTGTACGTGGACCACTTCTACTTTGTGCATTCCTCGGTTGACGGACATTTTCATTGCTTCCAAGTGTCGGCTATGGTAAGTATTGTTGGAGTGCAGGATTGCCAGCCTGTGACTTTTTGATTCTCATTTTCTCAGGTGATAGGCCCAGCAGTGGTTGGGATTGATTGACTGGTAGCACCGTGTTACCCTTTTCAAAGCACCTTCTTTGTGTTTTCATTAGTGGCTCTTACCACGTCCCCCTTAGAATCGAGGGTACGCATTTCTCCACAATCGCTTCAGCATTTATTGTTTGCAGCATTTATGCTAATGGCCCTTCTGGCTGCTGTGAGCTGATAGGTTTTTGTAATTTGGGTTTGCATGTCTTTGAAAATTCGTAAAACTCATCATTTTTCTCTGCCGTTTTCTTTTCTGTTAAAAAAAGGAAACAATTGGGAGTACAGTATAACTCTTGAAATTGTCTTCTTGGAAGGTTGCCCTCTTTGGAATTTTTCGGTCGATTTTCCACCCCAGAATTTTTTTAGAGAGCAGGTGTCATTTACCGAACTGCAAGTTTGGTGACTATTTAGTGACCTTTGGCAATGGATGTAAAGCTGCTGTTGTGGGAAGTGGCCTCAAGGAGGCAGCATTTCTCCATTCCCAAATCTGGGTACTAGGGCAGCAGAGTCTTTCTGGAAGTCGTGTTCCTAGGTTGTAAATTACATTGGAATGTGCATGGAGAAACCCCCATTAGATTATGTCTCATTATTTCTTCTTGGTTTTAAAAATTGCTTTAATTGGGGGTAAAGCTTAGAATATTGTTTCTCCTAGGTGTACACGATCTGGTTCATTTGTACATTATATATGTCTATTCAAGTACAGATCCTCTTCCCATGTAAAACGTTACTGAGGGTTCCGCAGACCTCCCTTGCTATATGGTCGGTCTTTTTGATATATGTATATAATATGTGTTTGTATGCATACAGTAACACTAATCTTAATTTATCCATTCCCCCCACCTTTCCTTTCAGATGAGCATAGTTTGCTTTCTAAGTCTGTGAGTGTCTTTCTCTGTGGAAATATGTTCATTGGTGTCAGTTATTAGATAACGCCTATAAGTGATATCATAGAATATAGGTCTTTTGCTTTCCGACTTACCTCATGGTTCGTGATTATCTCCAGACTCATTTGTGGTGCCTCAGAGAGCAATGGTTCATTGTCTTCCATGGCTAATATTCCATTGTGTACATGGACCACTTCTTCTTTATCCATTCACCTCTTGTTGGACATTTTGATTGCTTCACTGTCTTGGCTATTGTGAATAAGGCTGCACTGCAGCTTTTGCGGCCGGTGTCTTCTCGATTCTTGTCTTCTCAGGTGAGAGGTCCAATGGTGCGCCTGCTGGATTGAATGGTGCCTCCATTTTTACTTTTAAACACAGCTCCTTTCTGTTCTCATTATTGGCTGTTACCCCTTTACGTCTCACCAGCGGGTAGAGGGTACACAGTTCCCTAAAACCCCTTCAGCATTTATTGTTTGTAGACTTTTTGCTGATGGTCAGTCGACTGGTGTGAGTTGAAACCTTTTTGTAGATTAGATTGCATGGGTCTAACACTCCCTGAGGTTGAGCTTTTATCCATTTTCCTTTTCTTTTTTTAAAAGAGCGTGAGTAAAACTTAACTCTTCATACTCTCTTCTTGAAACGTTTGCCTGTGTTGAATTTTTTTGTCCATTCCCTACTTCAGCACAATTTTTTAGGGCAGGTGTCCTTTACAGCCCTGAGTCCTTGGGAATGCTAAGTGACCATGAGCTGTGAGTTTAAAGCTGCTCCTGCAGGGAAAGGTCAGAAGGTGGCAGCATTTCTCCTTTACCAAATTTGGTTACTGGGGAAACAGAGCCTTAATGGAAGTGGTGTTCTAGGTTGTAAATTAGAATGGAATGTGCCAGGAAAAAGCCCTGTAAGTTTATGTCTCATTACTTCTTGTTGATATTTGTAATTTACTTTTTATTTTTTATCCCAGCAAATTTGATTACAATGGTTTGTTTGTTCTAGGTGTGCAAGATGTGGTTCTTTCACACATATTCGTGTATCTATTCTTCCTCGCATCCTTTTTCCCTGTAGGTTATGACACAATGTTGAGTAGTCTCTCTCCTGGTCTTCCGTACGTCTTTGGTGAGTATATATTTCACATGGTTTGTATATCTCTGTTGACCCCAATATGGTAATGTATCCAGTCCTCATCCCTTTCTACTTGGTGAACCATAAGTTTTTTAATGAATCTGTGGTTGCCTTTCTCTGTGGAAATATCTTCATTGGTATCAATTTTTAAGTAACTCCTAAAAGTGATATGATAGGATATGTGTCTTTTGCTTTCTCACTTACTACACGTGGCGTGATTACGTCTAGACTCATCTATGGTGCTGCAAATGGCATTGTTTCACTTTTTTCACTAGCGAATATTCCATCTGTACATGGAGGAGTTCTTCTTTGTCCACCCATCTGTTGGTGGACTTTTTGGTTACTTCCATATCTTGGCTATTGTAATACTGTGCAATGCAGATTTGCCTGCCTGTGTCTTTGCAATTCTCTCTTCTTAGATTTTAGGTCGAGGAGTGGGCCTGCTGGATCATATGGTAGCTCAATGTTGACCTTTTTAAGGCACCTCCATTCTGTTCTCATTCGTGGCCCTTTCCAAGTTACGTCCCACTTGAAGTTGAGGGTATGCACTTCTCCACAACACCTTCAGCATTTATTGTTTGTAGTAGTTTTCTTAAAGATGGTGATTCTGACAAGTGTGAGCTGATACCTTTTTGCGGTTGAATTCGCACGTGCCTCATAATCCGTTGAAACTGAGCTTTAAGGCATGTCCTTTTTATTTTTCAAGCTGTGATTACCCCTTAGTTCTTCAAAGTGTTCTCTTAAAGTATGTGTCACATTTTGAAATGTTTTGGCCATGACCCCCCTCAAGACATTTTGAGGGCAGGTTTCATTTACAGTTCTGCAGTACTTGTTCCTATGAAATGACCGTTAGCACAGCCTTTAAAGCTGCTTTTGCAGGTAACTGCCAGAGGGTGGCAGCCTTTCTATGTCCCCCACCCTGGTACCTAGGGAAAAGCCCTTGCGGCCTGTGGTGTTTCTCGGTTATAAATTAGAGTGGAGTGTGCCCGGACAAACCCACACAAGCTGATGTCTCCTTCCTTTTGTTGGTTTTTTAAATTTACTTTTTATTTTTCATTGGAGTAGTTTTCCACTGTGTACGTGGACCACTTCTACTTTGTGCATTCCTCGGTTGACGGACATTTTCATTGCTTCCAAGTGTCGGCTATGGTAAATATTGTTGGAGTGCAGGATTGCCAGCCTGTGACTTTTTGATTCTCATTTTCTCAGGTGATAGGCCCAGCAGTGGTTGGGATTGATTGACTGGTAGCACCGTGTTACCCTTTTCAAAGCACCTTCTTTGTGTTTTCATTAGTGGCTCTTACCACGTCCCCCTTAGAATCGAGGGTACGCATTTCTCCACAATCGCTTCAGCATTTATTGTTTGCAGCATTTATGCTAATGGCCCTTCTGGCTGCTGTGAGCTGATAGGTTTTTGTAATTTGGGTTTGCATGTCTTTGAAAATTCGTAAAACTCATCATTTTTCTCTGCCGTTTTCTTTTCTGTTAAAAAAAGGAAACAATTGGGAGTACAGTATAACTCTTGAAATTGTCTTCTTGGAAGGTTGCCCTCTTTGGAATTTTTCGGTCGATTTTCCACCCCAGAATTTTTTTAGAGAGCAGGTGTCATTTACCGAACTGCAAGTTTGGTGACTATTTAGTGACCTTTGGCAATGGATGTAAAGCTGCTGTTGTGGGAAGTGGCCTCAAGGAGGCAGCATTTCTCCATTCCCAAATCTGGGTACTAGGGCAGCAGAGTCTTTCTGGAAGTCGTGTTCCTAGGTTGTAAATTACATTGGAATGTGCATGGAGAAACCCCCATTAGATTATGTCTCATTATTTCTTCTTGGTTTTAAAAATTGCTTTAATTGGGGGTAAAGCTTAGAATATTGTTTCTCCTAGGTGTACACGATCTGGTTCATTTGTACATTATATATGTCTATTCAAGTACAGATCCTCTTCCCATGTAAAACGTTACTGAGGGTTCCGCAGACCTCCCTTGCTATATGGTCGGTCTTTTTGATATATGTATATAATATGTGTTTGTATGCATACAGTAACACTAATCTTAATTTATCCATTCCCCCCACCTTTCCTTTCAGATGAGCATAGTTTGCTTTCTAAGTCTGTGAGTGTCTTTCTCTGTGGAAATATGTTCATTGGTGTCAGTTATTAGATAACGCCTATAAGTGATATCATAGAATATAGGTCTTTTGCTTTCCGACTTACCTCATGGTTCGTGATTATCTCCAGACTCATTTGTGGTGCCTCAGAGAGCAATGGTTCATTGTCTTCCATGGCTAATATTCCATTGTGTACATGGACCACTTCTTCTTTATCCATTCACCTCTTGTTGGACATTTTGATTGCTTCACTGTCTTGGCTATTGTGAATAAGGCTGCACTGCAGCTTTTGCGGCCGGTGTCTTCTCGATTCTTGTCTTCTCAGGTGAGAGGTCCAATGGTGCGCCTGCTGGATTGAATGGTGCCTCCATTTTTACTTTTAAACACAGCTCCTTTCTGTTCTCATTATTGGCTGTTACCCCTTTACGTCTCACCAGCGGGTAGAGGGTACACAGTTCCCTAAAACCCCTTCAGCATTTATTGTTTGTAGACTTTTTGCTGATGGTCAGTCGACTGGTGTGAGTTGAAACCTTTTTGTAGATTAGATTGCATGGGTCTAACACTCCCTGAGGTTGAGCTTTTATCCATTTTCCTTTTCTTTTTTTAAAAGAGCGTGAGTAAAACTTAACTCTTCATACTCTCTTCTTGAAACATTTGCCTGTGTTGAATTTTTTTGTCCATTCCCTACTTCAGCACAATTTTTTAGGGCAGGTGTCCTTTACAGCCCTGAGTCCTTGGGAATGCTAAGTGACCATGAGCTGTGAGTTTAAAGCTGCTCCTGCAGGGAAAGGTCAGAAGGTGGCAGCATTTCTCCTTTACCAAATTTGGTTACTGGGGAAACAGAGCCTTAATGGAAGTGGTGTTCTAGGTTGTAAATTAGAATGGAATGTGCCAGGAAAAAGCCCTGTAAGTTTATGTCTCATTACTTCTTGTTGATATTTGTAATTTACTTTTTATTTTTTATCCCAGCAAATTTGATTACAATGGTTTGTTTGTTCTAGGTGTGCAAGATGTGGTTCTTTCACACATATTCGTGTATCTATTCTTCCTCGCATCCTTTTTCCCTGTAGGTTATGACACAATGTTGAGTAGTCTCTCTCCTGGTCTTCCGTACGTCTTTGGTGAGTATATATTTCACATGGTTTGTATATCTCTGTTGACCCCAATATGGTAATGTATCCAGTCCTCATCCCTTTCTACTTGGTGAACCATAAGTTTTTTAATGAATCTGTGGTTGCCTTTCTCTGTGGAAATATCTTCATTGGTATCAATTTTTAAGTAACTCCTAAAAGTGATATGATAGGATATGTGTCTTTTGCTTTCTCACTTACTACACGTGGCGTGATTACGTCTAGACTCATCTATGGTGCTGCAAATGGCATTGTTTCACTTTTTTCACTAGCGAATATTCCATCTGTACATGGAGGAGTTCTTCTTTGTCCACCCATCTGTTGGTGGACTTTTTGGTTACTTCCATATCTTGGCTATTGTAATACTGTGCAATGCAGATTTGCCTGCCTGTGTCTTTGCAATTCTCTCTTCTTAGATTTTAGGTCGAGGAGTGGGCCTGCTGGATCATATGGTAGCTCAATGTTGACCTTTTTAAGGCACCTCCATTCTGTTCTCATTCGTGGCCCTTTCCAAGTTACGTCCCACTTGAAGTTGAGGGTATGCACTTCTCCACAACACCTTCAGCATTTATTGTTTGTAGTAGTTTTCTTAAAGATGGTGATTCTGACAAGTGTGAGCTGATACCTTTTTGCGGTTGAATTCGCACGTGCCTCATAATCCGTTGAAACTGAGCTTTAAGGCATGTCCTTTTTATTTTTCAAGCTGTGATTACCCCTTAGTTCTTCAAAGTGTTCTCTTAAAGTATGTGTCACATTTTGAAATGTTTTGGCCATGACCCCCCTCAAGACATTTTGAGGGCAGGTTTCATTTACAGTTCTGCAGTACTTGTTCCTATGAAATGACCGTTAGCACAGCCTTTAAAGCTGCTTTTGCAGGTAACTGCCAGAGGGTGGCAGCCTTTCTATGTCCCCCACCCTGGTACCTAGGGAAAAGCCCTTGCGGCCTGTGGTGTTTCTCGGTTATAAATTAGAGTGGAGTGTGCCCGGACAAACCCACACAAGCTGATGTCTCCTTACTTTTGTTGGTTTTTTAAATTTACTTTTTATTTTTCATTGGAGTAGTTTTCCACTGTGTACGTGGACCACTTCTACTTTGTGCATTCCTCGGTTGACGGACATTTTCATTGCTTCCAAGTGTCGGCTATGGTAAGTATTGTTGGAGTGCAGGATTGCCAGCCTGTGACTTTTTGATTCTCATTTTCTCAGGTGATAGGCCCAGCAGTGGTTGGGATTGATTGACTGGTAGCACCGTGTTACCCTTTTCAAAGCACCTTCTTTGTGTTTTCATTAGTGGCTCTTACCACGTCCCCCTTAGAATCGAGGGTACGCATTTCTCCACAATCGCTTCAGCATTTATTGTTTGCAGCATTTATGCTAATGGCCCTTCTGGCTGCTGTGAGCTGATAGGTTTTTGTAATTTGGGTTTGCATGTCTTTGAAAATTCGTAAAACTCATCATTTTTCTCTGCCGTTTTCTTTTCTGTTAAAAAAAGGAAACAATTGGGAGTACAGTATAACTCTTGAAATTGTCTTCTTGGAAGGTTGCCCTCTTTGGAATTTTTCGGTCGATTTTCCACCCCAGAATTTTTTTAGAGAGCAGGTGTCATTTACCGAACTGCAAGTTTGGTGACTATTTAGTGACCTTTGGCAATGGATGTAAAGCTGCTGTTGTGGGAAGTGGCCTCAAGGAGGCAGCATTTCTCCATTCCCAAATCTGGGTACTAGGGCAGCAGAGTCTTTCTGGAAGTCGTGTTCCTAGGTTGTAAATTACATTGGAATGTGCATGGAGAAACCCCCATTAGATTATGTCTCATTATTTCTTCTTGGTTTTAAAAATTGCTTTAATTGGGGGTAAAGCTTAGAATATTGTTTCTCCTAGGTGTACACGATCTGGTTCATTTGTACATTATATATGTCTATTCAAGTACAGATCCTCTTCCCATGTAAAACGTTACTGAGGGTTCCGCAGACCTCCCTTGCTATATGGTCGGTCTTTTTGATATATGTATATAATATGTGTTTGTATGCATACAGTAACACTAATCTTAATTTATCCATTCCCCCCACCTTTCCTTTCAGATGAGCATAGTTTGCTTTCTAAGTCTGTGAGTGTCTTTCTCTGTGGAAATATGTTCATTGGTGTCAGTTATTAGATAACGCCTATAAGTGATATCATAGAATATAGGTCTTTTGCTTTCCGACTTACCTCATGGTTCGTGATTATCTCCAGACTCATTTGTGGTGCCTCAGAGAGCAATGGTTCATTGTCTTCCATGGCTAATATTCCATTGTGTACATGGACCACTTCTTCTTTATCCACTCACCTCTTGTTGGACATTTTGATTGCTTCACTGTCTTGGCTATTGTGAATAAGGCTGCACTGCAGCTTTTGCGGCCGGTGTCTTCTCGATTCTTGTCTTCTCAGGTGAGAGGTCCAATGGTGCGCCTGCTGGATTGAATGGTGCCTCCATTTTTACTTTTAAACACAGCTCCTTTCTGTTCTCATTATTGGCTGTTACCCCTTTACGTCTCACCAGCGGGTAGAGGGTACACAGTTCCCTAAAACCCCTTCAGCATTTATTGTTTGTAGACTTTTTGCTGATGGTCAGTCGACTGGTGTGAGTTGAAACCTTTTTGTAGATTAGATTGCATGGGTCTAACACTCCCTGAGGTTGAGCTTTTATCCATTTTCCTTTTCTTTTTTTAAAAGAGCGTGAGTAAAACTTAACTCTTCATACTCTCTTCTTGAAACGTTTGCCTGTGTTGAATTTTTTTGTCCATTCCCTACTTCAGCACAATTTTTTAGGGCAGGTGTCCTTTACAGCCCTGAGTCCTTGGGAATGCTAAGTGACCATGAGCTGTGAGTTTAAAGCTGCTCCTGCAGGGAAAGGTCAGAAGGTGGCAGCATTTCTCCTTTACCAAATTTGGTTACTGGGGAAACAGAGCCTTAATGGAAGTGGTGTTCTAGGTTGTAAATTAGAATGGAATGTGCCAGGAGAAAGCCCTGTAAGTTTATGTCTCATTACTTCTTGTTGATATTTGTAATTTACTTTTTATTTTTTATCCCGGCAAATTTGATTACAATGGTTTGTTTGTTCTAGGTGTGCAAGATGTGGTTCTTTCACACATATTCGTGTATCTATTCTTCCTCGCATCCTTTTTCCCTGTAGGTTATGACACAATGTTGAGTAGTCTCTCTCCTGGTCTTCCGTACGTCTTTGGTGAGTATATATTTCACATGGTTTGTATATCTCTGTTGACCCCAATATGGTAATGTATCCAGTCCTCATCCCTTTCTACTTGGTGAACCATAAGTTTTTTAATGAATCTGTGGTTGCCTTTCTCTGTGGAAATATCTTCATTGGTATCAATTTTTAAGTAACTCCTAAAAGTGATATGATAGGATATGTGTCTTTTGCTTTCTCACTTACTACACGTGGCGTGATTACGTCTAGACTCATCTATGGTGCTGCAAATGGCATTGTTTCACTTTTTTCACTAGCGAATATTCCATCTGTACATGGAGGAGTTCTTCTTTGTCCACCCATCTGTTGGTGGACTTTTTGGTTACTTCCATATCTTGGCTATTGTAATACTGTGCAATGCAGATTTGCCTGCCTGTGTCTTTGCAATTCTCTCTTCTTAGATTTTAGGTCGAGGAGTGGGCCTGCTGGATCATATGGTAGCTCAATGTTGACCTTTTTAAGGCACCTCCATTCTGTTCTCATTCGTGGCCCTTTCCAAGTTACGTCCCACTTGAAGTTGAGGGTATGCACTTCTCCACAACACCTTCAGCATTTATTGTTTGTAGTAGTTTTCTTAAAGATGGTGATTCTGACAAGTGTGAGCTGATACCTTTTTGCGGTTGAATTCGCACGTGCCTCATAATCCGTTGAAACTGAGCTTTAAGGCATGTCCTTTTTATTTTTCAAGCTGTGATTACCCCTTAGTTCTTCAAAGTGTTCTCTTAAAGTACGTGTCACATTTTGAAATGTTTTGGCCATGACCCCCCTCAAGACATTTTGAGGGCAGGTTTCATTTACAGTTCTGCAGTACTTGTTCCTATGAAATGACCGTTAGCACAGCCTTTAAAGCTGCTTTTGCAGGTAACTGCCAGAGGGTGGCAGCCTTTCTATGTCCCCCACCCTGGTACCTAGGGAAAAGCCCTTGCGGCCTGTGGTGTTTCTCGGTTATAAATTAGAGTGGAGTGTGCCCGGACAAACCCACACAAGCTGATGTCTCCTTCCTTTTGTTGGTTTTTTAAATTTACTTTTTATTTTTCATTGGAGTAGTTTTCCACTGTGTACGTGGACCACTTCTACTTTGTGCATTCCTCGGTTGACGGACATTTTCATTGCTTCCAAGTGTCGGCTATGGTAAATATTGTTGGAGTGCAGGATTGCCAGCCTGTGACTTTTTGATTCTCATTTTCTCAGGTGATAGGCCCAGCAGTGGTTGGGATTGATTGACTGGTAGCACCGTGTTACCCTTTTCAAAGCACCTTCTTTGTGTTTTCATTAGTGGCTCTTACCACGTCCCCCTTAGAATCGAGGGTACGCATTTCTCCACAATCGCTTCAGCATTTATTGTTTGCAGCATTTATGCTAATGGCCCTTCTGGCTGCTGTGAGCTGATAGGTTTTTGTAATTTGGGTTTGCATGTCTTTGAAAATTCGTAAAACTCATCATTTTTCTCTGCCGTTTTCTTTTCTGTTAAAAAAAGGAAACAATTGGGAGTACAGTATAACTCTTGAAATTGTCTTCTTGGAAGGTTGCCCTCTTTGGAATTTTTCGGTCGATTTTCCACCCCAGAATTTTTTTAGAGAGCAGGTGTCATTTACCGAACTGCAAGTTTGGTGACTATTTAGTGACCTTTGGCAATGGATGTAAAGCTGCTGTTGTGGGAAGTGGCCTCAAGGAGGCAGCATTTCTCCATTCCCAAATCTGGGTACTAGGGCAGCAGAGTCTTTCTGGAAGTCGTGTTCCTAGGTTGTAAATTACATTGGAATGTGCATGGAGAAACCCCCATTAGATTATGTCTCATTATTTCTTCTTGGTTTTAAAAATTGCTTTAATTGGGGGTAAAGCTTAGAATATTGTTTCTCCTAGGTGTACACGATCTGGTTCATTTGTACATTATATATGTCTATTCAAGTACAGATCCTCTTCCCATGTAAAACGTTACTGAGGGTTCCGCAGACCTCCCTTGCTATATGGTCGGTCTTTTTGATATATGTATATAATATGTGTTTGTATGCATACAGTAACACTAATCTTAATTTATCCATTCCCCCCACCTTTCCTTTCAGATGAGCATAGTTTGCTTTCTAAGTCTGTGAGTGTCTTTCTCTGTGGAAATATGTTCATTGGTGTCAGTTATTAGATAACGCCTATAAGTGATATCATAGAATATAGGTCTTTTGCTTTCCGACTTACCTCATGGTTCGTGATTATCTCCAGACTCATTTGTGGTGCCTCAGAGAGCAATGGTTCATTGTCTTCCATGGCTAATATTCCATTGTGTACATGGACCACTTCTTCTTTATCCATTCACCTCTTGTTGGACATTTTGATTGCTTCACTGTCTTGGCTATTGTGAATAAGGCTGCACTGCAGCTTTTGCGGCCGGTGTCTTCTCGATTCTTGTCTTCTCAGGTGAGAGGTCCAATGGTGCGCCTGCTGGATTGAATGGTGCCTCCATTTTTACTTTTAAACACAGCTCCTTTCTGTTCTCATTATTGGCTGTTACCCCTTTACGTCTCACCAGCGGGTAGAGGGTACACAGTTCCCTAAAACCCCTTCAGCATTTATTGTTTGTAGACTTTTTGCTGATGGTCAGTCGACTGGTGTGAGTTGAAACCTTTTTGTAGATTAGATTGCATGGGTCTAACACTCCCTGAGGTTGAGCTTTTATCCATTTTCCTTTTCTTTTTTTAAAAGAGCGTGAGTAAAACTTAACTCTTCATACTCTCTTCTTGAAACATTTGCCTGTGTTGAATTTTTTTGTCCATTCCCTACTTCAGCACAATTTTTTAGGGCAGGTGTCCTTTACAGCCCTGAGTCCTTGGGAATGCTAAGTGACCATGAGCTGTGAGTTTAAAGCTGCTCCTGCAGGGAAAGGTCAGAAGGTGGCAGCATTTCTCCTTTACCAAATTTGGTTACTGGGGAAACAGAGCCTTAATGGAAGTGGTGTTCTAGGTTGTAAATTAGAATGGAATGTGCCAGGAAAAAGCCCTGTAAGTTTATGTCTCATTACTTCTTGTTGATATTTGTAATTTACTTTTTATTTTTTATCCCAGCAAATTTGATTACAATGGTTTGTTTGTTCTAGGTGTGCAAGATGTGGTTCTTTCACACATATTCGTGTATCTATTCTTCCTCGCATCCTTTTTCCCTGTAGGTTATGACACAATGTTGAGTAGTCTCTCTCCTGGTCTTCCGTACGTCTTTGGTGAGTATATATTTCACATGGTTTGTATATCTCTGTTGACCCCAATATGGTAATGTATCCAGTCCTCATCCCTTTCTACTTGGTGAACCATAAGTTTTTTAATGAATCTGTGGTTGCCTTTCTCTGTGGAAATATCTTCATTGGTATCAATTTTTAAGTAACTCCTAAAAGTGATATGATAGGATATGTGTCTTTTGCTTTCTCACTTACTACACGTGGCGTGATTACGTCTAGACTCATCTATGGTGCTGCAAATGGCATTGTTTCACTTTTTTCACTAGCGAATATTCCATCTGTACATGGAGGAGTTCTTCTTTGTCCACCCATCTGTTGGTGGACTTTTTGGTTACTTCCATATCTTGGCTATTGTAATACTGTGCAATGCAGATTTGCCTGCCTGTGTCTTTGCAATTCTCTCTTCTTAGATTTTAGGTCGAGGAGTGGGCCTGCTGGATCATATGGTAGCTCAATGTTGACCTTTTTAAGGCACCTCCATTCTGTTCTCATTCGTGGCCCTTTCCAAGTTACGTCCCACTTGAAGTTGAGGGTATGCACTTCTCCACAACACCTTCAGCATTTATTGTTTGTAGTAGTTTTCTTAAAGATGGTGATTCTGACAAGTGTGAGCTGATACCTTTTTGCGGTTGAATTCGCACGTGCCTCATAATCCGTTGAAACTGAGCTTTAAGGCATGTCCTTTTTATTTTTCAAGCTGTGATTACCCCTTAGTTCTTCAAAGTGTTCTCTTAAAGTATGTGTCACATTTTGAAATGTTTTGGCCATGACCCCCCTCAAGACATTTTGAGGGCAGGTTTCATTTACAGTTCTGCAGTACTTGTTCCTATGAAATGACCGTTAGCACAGCCTTTAAAGCTGCTTTTGCAGGTAACTGCCAGAGGGTGGCAGCCTTTCTATGTCCCCCACCCTGGTACCTAGGGAAAAGCCCTTGCGGCCTGTGGTGTTTCTCGGTTATAAATTAGAGTGGAGTGTGCCCGGACAAACCCACACAAGCTGATGTCTCCTTCCTTTTGTTGGTTTTTTAAATTTACTTTTTATTTTTCATTGGAGTAGTTTTCCACTGTGTACGTGGACCACTTCTACTTTGTGCATTCCTCGGTTGACGGACATTTTCATTGCTTCCAAGTGTCGGCTATGGTAAGTATTGTTGGAGTGCAGGATTGCCAGCCTGTGACTTTTTGATTCTCATTTTCTCAGGTGATAGGCCCAGCAGTGGTTGGGATTGATTGACTGGTAGCACCGTGTTACCCTTTTCAAAGCACCTTCTTTGTGTTTTCATTAGTGGCTCTTACCACGTCCCCCTTAGAATCGAGGGTACGCATTTCTCCACAATCGCTTCAGCATTTATTGTTTGCAGCATTTATGCTAATGGCCCTTCTGGCTGCTGTGAGCTGATAGGTTTTTGTAATTTGGGTTTGCATGTCTTTGAAAATTCGTAAAACTCATCATTTTTCTCTGCCGTTTTCTTTTCTGTTAAAAAAAGGAAACAATTGGGAGTACAGTATAACTCTTGAAATTGTCTTCTTGGAAGGTTGCCCTCTTTGGAATTTTTCGGTCGATTTTCCACCCCAGAATTTTTTTAGAGAGCAGGTGTCATTTACCGAACTGCAAGTTTGGTGACTATTTAGTGACCTTTGGCAATGGATGTAAAGCTGCTGTTGTGGGAAGTGGCCTCAAGGAGGCAGCATTTCTCCATTCCCAAATCTGGGTACTAGGGCAGCAGAGTCTTTCTGGAAGTCGTGTTCCTAGGTTGTAAATTACATTGGAATGTGCATGGAGAAACCCCCATTAGATTATGTCTCATTATTTCTTCTTGGTTTTAAAAATTGCTTTAATTGGGGGTAAAGCTTAGAATATTGTTTCTCCTAGGTGTACACGATCTGGTTCATTTGTACATTATATATGTCTATTCAAGTACAGATCCTCTTCCCATGTAAAACGTTACTGAGGGTTCCGCAGACCTCCCTTGCTATATGGTCGGTCTTTTTGATATATGTATATAATATGTGTTTGTATGCATACAGTAACACTAATCTTAATTTATCCATTCCCCCCACCTTTCCTTTCAGATGAGCATAGTTTGCTTTCTAAGTCTGTGAGTGTCTTTCTCTGTGGAAATATGTTCATTGGTGTCAGTTATTAGATAACGCCTATAAGTGATATCATAGAATATAGGTCTTTTGCTTTCCGACTTACCTCATGGTTCGTGATTATCTCCAGACTCATTTGTGGTGCCTCAGAGAGCAATGGTTCATTGTCTTCCATGGCTAATATTCCATTGTGTACATGGACCACTTCTTCTTTATCCACTCACCTCTTGTTGGACATTTTGATTGCTTCACTGTCTTGGCTATTGTGAATAAGGCTGCACTGCAGCTTTTGCGGCCGGTGTCTTCTCGATTCTTGTCTTCTCAGGTGAGAGGTCCAATGGTGCGCCTGCTGGATTGAATGGTGCCTCCATTTTTACTTTTAAACACAGCTCCTTTCTGTTCTCATTATTGGCTGTTACCCCTTTACGTCTCACCAGCGGGTAGAGGGTACACAGTTCCCTAAAACCCCTTCAGCATTTATTGTTTGTAGACTTTTTGCTGATGGTCAGTCGACTGGTGTGAGTTGAAACCTTTTTGTAGATTAGATTGCATGGGTCTAACACTCCCTGAGGTTGAGCTTTTATCCATTTTCCTTTTCTTTTTTTAAAAGAGCGTGAGTAAAACTTAACTCTTCATACTCTCTTCTTGAAACGTTTGCCTGTGTTGAATTTTTTTGTCCATTCCCTACTTCAGCACAATTTTTTAGGGCAGGTGTCCTTTACAGCCCTGAGTCCTTGGGAATGCTAAGTGACCATGAGCTGTGAGTTTAAAGCTGCTCCTGCAGGGAAAGGTCAGAAGGTGGCAGCATTTCTCCTTTACCAAATTTGGTTACTGGGGAAACAGAGCCTTAATGGAAGTGGTGTTCTAGGTTGTAAATTAGAATGGAATGTGCCAGGAGAAAGCCCTGTAAGTTTATGTCTCATTACTTCTTGTTGATATTTGTAATTTACTTTTTATTTTTTATCCCGGCAAATTTGATTACAATGGTTTGTTTGTTCTAGGTGTGCAAGATGTGGTTCTTTCACACATATTCGTGTATCTATTCTTCCTCGCATCCTTTTTCCCTGTAGGTTATGACACAATGTTGAGTAGTCTCTCTCCTGGTCTTCCGTACGTCTTTGGTGAGTATATATTTCACATGGTTTGTATATCTCTGTTGACCCCAATATGGTAATGTATCCAGTCCTCATCCCTTTCTACTTGGTGAACCATAAGTTTTTTAATGAATCTGTGGTTGCCTTTCTCTGTGGAAATATCTTCATTGGTATCAATTTTTAAGTAACTCCTAAAAGTGATATGATAGGATATGTGTCTTTTGCTTTCTCACTTACTACACGTGGCGTGATTACGTCTAGACTCATCTATGGTGCTGCAAATGGCATTGTTTCACTTTTTTCACTAGCGAATATTCCATCTGTACATGGAGGAGTTCTTCTTTGTCCACCCATCTGTTGGTGGACTTTTTGGTTACTTCCATATCTTGGCTATTGTAATACTGTGCAATGCAGATTTGCCTGCCTGTGTCTTTGCAATTCTCTCTTCTTAGATTTTAGGTCGAGGAGTGGGCCTGCTGGATCATATGGTAGCTCAATGTTGACCTTTTTAAGGCACCTCCATTCTGTTCTCATTCGTGGCCCTTTCCAAGTTACGTCCCACTTGAAGTTGAGGGTATGCACTTCTCCACAACACCTTCAGCATTTATTGTTTGTAGTAGTTTTCTTAAAGATGGTGATTCTGACAAGTGTGAGCTGATACCTTTTTGCGGTTGAATTCGCACGTGCCTCATAATCCGTTGAAACTGAGCTTTAAGGCATGTCCTTTTTATTTTTCAAGCTGTGATTACCCCTTAGTTCTTCAAAGTGTTCTCTTAAAGTACGTGTCACATTTTGAAATGTTTTGGCCATGACCCCCCTCAAGACATTTTGAGGGCAGGTTTCATTTACAGTTCTGCAGTACTTGTTCCTATGAAATGACCGTTAGCACAGCCTTTAAAGCTGCTTTTGCAGGTAACTGCCAGAGGGTGGCAGCCTTTCTATGTCCCCCACCCTGGTACCTAGGGAAAAGCCCTTGCGGCCTGTGGTGTTTCTCGGTTATAAATTAGAGTGGAGTGTGCCCGGACAAACCCACACAAGCTGATGTCTCCTTCCTTTTGTTGGTTTTTTAAATTTACTTTTTATTTTTCATTGGAGTAGTTTTCCACTGTGTACGTGGACCACTTCTACTTTGTGCATTCCTCGGTTGACGGACATTTTCATTGCTTCCAAGTGTCGGCTATGGTAAATATTGTTGGAGTGCAGGATTGCCAGCCTGTGACTTTTTGATTCTCATTTTCTCAGGTGATAGGCCCAGCAGTGGTTGGGATTGATTGACTGGTAGCACCGTGTTACCCTTTTCAAAGCACCTTCTTTGTGTTTTCATTAGTGGCTCTTACCACGTCCCCCTTAGAATCGAGGGTACGCATTTCTCCACAATCGCTTCAGCATTTATTGTTTGCAGCATTTATGCTAATGGCCCTTCTGGCTGCTGTGAGCTGATAGGTTTTTGTAATTTGGGTTTGCATGTCTTTGAAAATTCGTAAAACTCATCATTTTTCTCTGCCGTTTTCTTTTCTGTTAAAAAAAGGAAACAATTGGGAGTACAGTATAACTCTTGAAATTGTCTTCTTGGAAGGTTGCCCTCTTTGGAATTTTTCGGTCGATTTTCCACCCCAGAATTTTTTTAGAGAGCAGGTGTCATTTACCGAACTGCAAGTTTGGTGACTATTTAGTGACCTTTGGCAATGGATGTAAAGCTGCTGTTGTGGGAAGTGGCCTCAAGGAGGCAGCATTTCTCCATTCCCAAATCTGGGTACTAGGGCAGCAGAGTCTTTCTGGAAGTCGTGTTCCTAGGTTGTAAATTACATTGGAATGTGCATGGAGAAACCCCCATTAGATTATGTCTCATTATTTCTTCTTGGTTTTAAAAATTGCTTTAATTGGGGGTAAAGCTTAGAATATTGTTTCTCCTAGGTGTACACGATCTGGTTCATTTGTACATTATATATGTCTATTCAAGTACAGATCCTCTTCCCATGTAAAACGTTACTGAGGGTTCCGCAGACCTCCCTTGCTATATGGTCGGTCTTTTTGATATATGTATATAATATGTGTTTGTATGCATACAGTAACACTAATCTTAATTTATCCATTCCCCCCACCTTTCCTTTCAGATGAGCATAGTTTGCTTTCTAAGTCTGTGAGTGTCTTTCTCTGTGGAAATATGTTCATTGGTGTCAGTTATTAGATAACGCCTATAAGTGATATCATAGAATATAGGTCTTTTGCTTTCCGACTTACCTCATGGTTCGTGATTATCTCCAGACTCATTTGTGGTGCCTCAGAGAGCAATGGTTCATTGTCTTCCATGGCTAATATTCCATTGTGTACATGGACCACTTCTTCTTTATCCATTCACCTCTTGTTGGACATTTTGATTGCTTCACTGTCTTGGCTATTGTGAATAAGGCTGCACTGCAGCTTTTGCGGCCGGTGTCTTCTCGATTCTTGTCTTCTCAGGTGAGAGGTCCAATGGTGCGCCTGCTGGATTGAATGGTGCCTCCATTTTTACTTTTAAACACAGCTCCTTTCTGTTCTCATTATTGGCTGTTACCCCTTTACGTCTCACCAGCGGGTAGAGGGTACACAGTTCCCTAAAACCCCTTCAGCATTTATTGTTTGTAGACTTTTTGCTGATGGTCAGTCGACTGGTGTGAGTTGAAACCTTTTTGTAGATTAGATTGCATGGGTCTAACACTCCCTGAGGTTGAGCTTTTATCCATTTTCCTTTTCTTTTTTTAAAAGAGCGTGAGTAAAACTTAACTCTTCATACTCTCTTCTTGAAACATTTGCCTGTGTTGAATTTTTTTGTCCATTCCCTACTTCAGCACAATTTTTTAGGGCAGGTGTCCTTTACAGCCCTGAGTCCTTGGGAATGCTAAGTGACCATGAGCTGTGAGTTTAAAGCTGCTCCTGCAGGGAAAGGTCAGAAGGTGGCAGCATTTCTCCTTTACCAAATTTGGTTACTGGGGAAACAGAGCCTTAATGGAAGTGGTGTTCTAGGTTGTAAATTAGAATGGAATGTGCCAGGAAAAAGCCCTGTAAGTTTATGTCTCATTACTTCTTGTTGATATTTGTAATTTACTTTTTATTTTTTATCCCAGCAAATTTGATTACAATGGTTTGTTTGTTCTAGGTGTGCAAGATGTGGTTCTTTCACACATATTCGTGTATCTATTCTTCCTCGCATCCTTTTTCCCTGTAGGTTATGACACAATGTTGAGTAGTCTCTCTCCTGGTCTTCCGTACGTCTTTGGTGAGTATATATTTCACATGGTTTGTATATCTCTGTTGACCCCAATATGGTAATGTATCCAGTCCTCATCCCTTTCTACTTGGTGAACCATAAGTTTTTTAATGAATCTGTGGTTGCCTTTCTCTGTGGAAATATCTTCATTGGTATCAATTTTTAAGTAACTCCTAAAAGTGATATGATAGGATATGTGTCTTTTGCTTTCTCACTTACTACACGTGGCGTGATTACGTCTAGACTCATCTATGGTGCTGCAAATGGCATTGTTTCACTTTTTTCACTAGCGAATATTCCATCTGTACATGGAGGAGTTCTTCTTTGTCCACCCATCTGTTGGTGGACTTTTTGGTTACTTCCATATCTTGGCTATTGTAATACTGTGCAATGCAGATTTGCCTGCCTGTGTCTTTGCAATTCTCTCTTCTTAGATTTTAGGTCGAGGAGTGGGCCTGCTGGATCATATGGTAGCTCAATGTTGACCTTTTTAAGGCACCTCCATTCTGTTCTCATTCGTGGCCCTTTCCAAGTTACGTCCCACTTGAAGTTGAGGGTATGCACTTCTCCACAACACCTTCAGCATTTATTGTTTGTAGTAGTTTTCTTAAAGATGGTGATTCTGACAAGTGTGAGCTGATACCTTTTTGCGGTTGAATTCGCACGTGCCTCATAATCCGTTGAAACTGAGCTTTAAGGCATGTCCTTTTTATTTTTCAAGCTGTGATTACCCCTTAGTTCTTCAAAGTGTTCTCTTAAAGTATGTGTCACATTTTGAAATGTTTTGGCCATGACCCCCCTCAAGACATTTTGAGGGCAGGTTTCATTTACAGTTCTGCAGTACTTGTTCCTATGAAATGACCGTTAGCACAGCCTTTAAAGCTGCTTTTGCAGGTAACTGCCAGAGGGTGGCAGCCTTTCTATGTCCCCCACCCTGGTACCTAGGGAAAAGCCCTTGCGGCCTGTGGTGTTTCTCGGTTATAAATTAGAGTGGAGTGTGCCCGGACAAACCCACACAAGCTGATGTCTCCTTCCTTTTGTTGGTTTTTTAAATTTACTTTTTATTTTTCATTGGAGTAGTTTTCCACTGTGTACGTGGACCACTTCTACTTTGTGCATTCCTCGGTTGACGGACATTTTCATTGCTTCCAAGTGTCGGCTATGGTAAGTATTGTTGGAGTGCAGGATTGCCAGCCTGTGACTTTTTGATTCTCATTTTCTCAGGTGATAGGCCCAGCAGTGGTTGGGATTGATTGACTGGTAGCACCGTGTTACCCTTTTCAAAGCACCTTCTTTGTGTTTTCATTAGTGGCTCTTACCACGTCCCCCTTAGAATCGAGGGTACGCATTTCTCCACAATCGCTTCAGCATTTATTGTTTGCAGCATTTATGCTAATGGCCCTTCTGGCTGCTGTGAGCTGATAGGTTTTTGTAATTTGGGTTTGCATGTCTTTGAAAATTCGTAAAACTCATCATTTTTCTCTGCCGTTTTCTTTTCTGTTAAAAAAAGGAAACAATTGGGAGTACAGTATAACTCTTGAAATTGTCTTCTTGGAAGGTTGCCCTCTTTGGAATTTTTCGGTCGATTTTCCACCCCAGAATTTTTTTAGAGAGCAGGTGTCATTTACCGAACTGCAAGTTTGGTGACTATTTAGTGACCTTTGGCAATGGATGTAAAGCTGCTGTTGTGGGAAGTGGCCTCAAGGAGGCAGCATTTCTCCATTCCCAAATCTGGGTACTAGGGCAGCAGAGTCTTTCTGGAAGTCGTGTTCCTAGGTTGTAAATTACATTGGAATGTGCATGGAGAAACCCCCATTAGATTATGTCTCATTATTTCTTCTTGGTTTTAAAAATTGCTTTAATTGGGGGTAAAGCTTAGAATATTGTTTCTCCTAGGTGTACACGATCTGGTTCATTTGTACATTATATATGTCTATTCAAGTACAGATCCTCTTCCCATGTAAAACGTTACTGAGGGTTCCGCAGACCTCCCTTGCTATATGGTCGGTCTTTTTGATATATGTATATAATATGTGTTTGTATGCATACAGTAACACTAATCTTAATTTATCCATTCCCCCCACCTTTCCTTTCAGATGAGCATAGTTTGCTTTCTAAGTCTGTGAGTGTCTTTCTCTGTGGAAATATGTTCATTGGTGTCAGTTATTAGATAACGCCTATAAGTGATATCATAGAATATAGGTCTTTTGCTTTCCGACTTACCTCATGGTTCGTGATTATCTCCAGACTCATTTGTGGTGCCTCAGAGAGCAATGGTTCATTGTCTTCCATGGCTAATATTCCATTGTGTACATGGACCACTTCTTCTTTATCCACTCACCTCTTGTTGGACATTTTGATTGCTTCACTGTCTTGGCTATTGTGAATAAGGCTGCACTGCAGCTTTTGCGGCCGGTGTCTTCTCGATTCTTGTCTTCTCAGGTGAGAGGTCCAATGGTGCGCCTGCTGGATTGAATGGTGCCTCCATTTTTACTTTTAAACACAGCTCCTTTCTGTTCTCATTATTGGCTGTTACCCCTTTACGTCTCACCAGCGGGTAGAGGGTACACAGTTCCCTAAAACCCCTTCAGCATTTATTGTTTGTAGACTTTTTGCTGATGGTCAGTCGACTGGTGTGAGTTGAAACCTTTTTGTAGATTAGATTGCATGGGTCTAACACTCCCTGAGGTTGAGCTTTTATCCATTTTCCTTTTCTTTTTTTAAAAGAGCGTGAGTAAAACTTAACTCTTCATACTCTCTTCTTGAAACGTTTGCCTGTGTTGAATTTTTTTGTCCATTCCCTACTTCAGCACAATTTTTTAGGGCAGGTGTCCTTTACAGCCCTGAGTCCTTGGGAATGCTAAGTGACCATGAGCTGTGAGTTTAAAGCTGCTCCTGCAGGGAAAGGTCAGAAGGTGGCAGCATTTCTCCTTTACCAAATTTGGTTACTGGGGAAACAGAGCCTTAATGGAAGTGGTGTTCTAGGTTGTAAATTAGAATGGAATGTGCCAGGAGAAAGCCCTGTAAGTTTATGTCTCATTACTTCTTGTTGATATTTGTAATTTACTTTTTATTTTTTATCCCGGCAAATTTGATTACAATGGTTTGTTTGTTCTAGGTGTGCAAGATGTGGTTCTTTCACACATATTCGTGTATCTATTCTTCCTCGCATCCTTTTTCCCTGTAGGTTATGACACAATGTTGAGTAGTCTCTCTCCTGGTCTTCCGTACGTCTTTGGTGAGTATATATTTCACATGGTTTGTATATCTCTGTTGACCCCAATATGGTAATGTATCCAGTCCTCATCCCTTTCTACTTGGTGAACCATAAGTTTTTTAATGAATCTGTGGTTGCCTTTCTCTGTGGAAATATCTTCATTGGTATCAATTTTTAAGTAACTCCTAAAAGTGATATGATAGGATATGTGTCTTTTGCTTTCTCACTTACTACACGTGGCGTGATTACGTCTAGACTCATCTATGGTGCTGCAAATGGCATTGTTTCACTTTTTTCACTAGCGAATATTCCATCTGTACATGGAGGAGTTCTTCTTTGTCCACCCATCTGTTGGTGGACTTTTTGGTTACTTCCATATCTTGGCTATTGTAATACTGTGCAATGCAGATTTGCCTGCCTGTGTCTTTGCAATTCTCTCTTCTTAGATTTTAGGTCGAGGAGTGGGCCTGCTGGATCATATGGTAGCTCAATGTTGACCTTTTTAAGGCACCTCCATTCTGTTCTCATTCGTGGCCCTTTCCAAGTTACGTCCCACTTGAAGTTGAGGGTATGCACTTCTCCACAACACCTTCAGCATTTATTGTTTGTAGTAGTTTTCTTAAAGATGGTGATTCTGACAAGTGTGAGCTGATACCTTTTTGCGGTTGAATTCGCACGTGCCTCATAATCCGTTGAAACTGAGCTTTAAGGCATGTCCTTTTTATTTTTCAAGCTGTGATTACCCCTTAGTTCTTCAAAGTGTTCTCTTAAAGTACGTGTCACATTTTGAAATGTTTTGGCCATGACCCCCCTCAAGACATTTTGAGGGCAGGTTTCATTTACAGTTCTGCAGTACTTGTTCCTATGAAATGACCGTTAGCACAGCCTTTAAAGCTGCTTTTGCAGGTAACTGCCAGAGGGTGGCAGCCTTTCTATGTCCCCCACCCTGGTACCTAGGGAAAAGCCCTTGCGGCCTGTGGTGTTTCTCGGTTATAAATTAGAGTGGAGTGTGCCCGGACAAACCCACACAAGCTGATGTCTCCTTCCTTTTGTTGGTTTTTTAAATTTACTTTTTATTTTTCATTGGAGTAGTTTTCCACTGTGTACGTGGACCACTTCTACTTTGTGCATTCCTCGGTTGACGGACATTTTCATTGCTTCCAAGTGTCGGCTATGGTAAATATTGTTGGAGTGCAGGATTGCCAGCCTGTGACTTTTTGATTCTCATTTTCTCAGGTGATAGGCCCAGCAGTGGTTGGGATTGATTGACTGGTAGCACCGTGTTACCCTTTTCAAAGCACCTTCTTTGTGTTTTCATTAGTGGCTCTTACCACGTCCCCCTTAGAATCGAGGGTACGCATTTCTCCACAATCGCTTCAGCATTTATTGTTTGCAGCATTTATGCTAATGGCCCTTCTGGCTGCTGTGAGCTGATAGGTTTTTGTAATTTGGGTTTGCATGTCTTTGAAAATTCGTAAAACTCATCATTTTTCTCTGCCGTTTTCTTTTCTGTTAAAAAAAGGAAACAATTGGGAGTACAGTATAACTCTTGAAATTGTCTTCTTGGAAGGTTGCCCTCTTTGGAATTTTTCGGTCGATTTTCCACCCCAGAATTTTTTTAGAGAGCAGGTGTCATTTACCGAACTGCAAGTTTGGTGACTATTTAGTGACCTTTGGCAATGGATGTAAAGCTGCTGTTGTGGGAAGTGGCCTCAAGGAGGCAGCATTTCTCCATTCCCAAATCTGGGTACTAGGGCAGCAGAGTCTTTCTGGAAGTCGTGTTCCTAGGTTGTAAATTACATTGGAATGTGCATGGAGAAACCCCCATTAGATTATGTCTCATTATTTCTTCTTGGTTTTAAAAATTGCTTTAATTGGGGGTAAAGCTTAGAATATTGTTTCTCCTAGGTGTACACGATCTGGTTCATTTGTACATTATATATGTCTATTCAAGTACAGATCCTCTTCCCATGTAAAACGTTACTGAGGGTTCCGCAGACCTCCCTTGCTATATGGTCGGTCTTTTTGATATATGTATATAATATGTGTTTGTATGCATACAGTAACACTAATCTTAATTTATCCATTCCCCCCACCTCCTTTCCTTTCAGATGAGCATAGTTTGCTTTCTAAGTCTGTGAGTGTCTTTCTCTGTGGAAATATGTTCATTGGTGTCAGTTATTAGATAACGCCTATAAGTGATATCATAGAATATAGGTCTTTTGCTTTCCGACTTACCTCATGGTTCGTGATTATCTCCAGACTCATTTGTGGTGCCTCAGAGAGCAATGGTTCATTGTCTTCCATGGCTAATATTCCATTGTGTACATGGACCACTTCTTCTTTATCCACTCACCTCTTGTTGGACATTTTGATTGCTTCACTGTCTTGGCTATTGTGAATAAGGCTGCACTGCAGCTTTTGCGGCCGGTGTCTTCTCGATTCTTGTCTTCTCAGGTGAGAGGTCCAATGGTGCGCCTGCTGGATTGAATGGTGCCTCCATTTTTACTTTTAAACACAGCTCCTTTCTGTTCTCATTATTGGCTGTTACCCCTTTACGTCTCACCAGCGGGTAGAGGGTACACAGTTCCCTAAAACCCCTTCAGCATTTATTGTTTGTAGACTTTTTGCTGATGGTCAGTCGACTGGTGTGAGTTGAAACCTTTTTGTAGATTAGATTGCATGGGTCTAACACTCCCTGAGGTTGAGCTTTTATCCATTTTCCTTTTCTTTTTTTAAAAGAGCGTGAGTAAAACTTAACTCTTCATACTCTCTTCTTGAAACATTTGCCTGTGTTGAATTTTTTTGTCCATTCCCTACTTCAGCACAATTTTTTAGGGCAGGTGTCCTTTACAGCCCTGAGTCCTTGGGAATGCTAAGTGACCATGAGCTGTGAGTTTAAAGCTGCTCCTGCAGGGAAAGGTCAGAAGGTGGCAGCATTTCTCCTTTACCAAATTTGGTTACTGGGGAAACAGAGCCTTAATGGAAGTGGTGTTCTAGGTTGTAAATTAGAATGGAATGTGCCAGGAAAAAGCCCTGTAAGTTTATGTCTCATTACTTCTTGTTGATATTTGTAATTTACTTTTTATTTTTTATCCCGGCAAATTTGATTACAATGGTTTGTTTGTTCTAGGTGTGCAAGATGTGGCTCTTTCACACATATTCGTGTATCTATTCTTCCTCGCATCCTTTTTCCCTGCAGGTTATGACACAATGTTGAGTAGTCTCTCTCCTGGTCTTCCGTACGTCTTTGGTGAGTATATATTTCACATGGTTTGTATATCTCTGTTGACCCCAATATGGTAATGTATCCAGTCCTCATCCCTTTCTACTTGGTGAACCATAAGTTTTTTAATGAATCTGTGGTTGCCTTTCTCTGTGGAAATATCTTCATTGGTATCAATTTTTAAGTAACTCCTAAAAGTGATATGATAGGATATGTGTCTTTTGCTTTCTCACTTACTACACGTGGCGTGATTACGTCTAGACTCATCTATGGTGCTGCAAATGGCATTGTTTCACTTTTTTCACTAGCGAATATTCCATCTGTACATGGAGGAGTTCTTCTTTGTCCACCCATCTGTTGGTGGACTTTTTGGTTACTTCCATATCTTGGCTATTGTAATACTGTGCAATGCAGATTTGCCTGCCTGTGTCTTTGCAATTCTCTCTTCTTAGATTTTAGGTCGAGGAGTGGGCCTGCTGGATCATATGGTAGCTCAATGTTGACCTTTTTAAGGCACCTCCATTCTGTTCTCATTCGTGGCCCTTTCCAAGTTACGTCCCACTTGAAGTTGAGGGTATGCACTTCTCCACAACACCTTCAGCATTTATTGTTTGTAGTAGTTTTCTTAAAGATGGTGATTCTGACAAGTGTGAGCTGATACCTTTTTGCGGTTGAATTCGCACGTGCCTCATAATCCGTTGAAGTTGAGCTTTAAGGCATGTCCTTTTTATTTTTCAAGCTGTGATTACCCCTTAGTTCTTCAAAGTGTTCTCTTAAAGTATGTGTCACATTTTGAAATGTTTTGGCCATGACCCCCCTCAAGACATTTTGAGGGCAGGTTTCATTTACAGTCCTGCAGTACTTGTTCCTATGAAATGACCGTTAGCACAGCCTTTAAAGCTGCTTTTGCAGGTAACTGCCAGAGGGTGGCAGCCTTTCTATGTCCCCCACCCTGGTACCTAGGGAAAAGCCCTTGCGGCCTGTGGTGTTTCTCGGTTATAAATTAGAGTGGAGTGTGCCCGGACAAACCCACACAAGCTGATGTCTCCTTCCTTTTGTTGGTTTTTTAAATTTACTTTTTATTTTTCATTGGAGTAGTTTTCCACTGTGTACGTGGACCACTTCTACTTTGTGCATTCCTCGGTTGACGGACATTTTCATTGCTTCCAAGTGTCGGCTATGGTAAGTATTGTTGGAGTGCAGGATTGCCAGCCTGTGACTTTTTGATTCTCATTTTCTCAGGTGATAGGCCCAGCAGTGGTTGGGATTGATTGACTGGTAGCACCGTGTTACCCTTTTCAAAGCACCTTCTTTGTGTTTTCATTAGTGGCTCTTACCACGTCCCCCTTAGAATCGAGGGTACGCATTTCTCCACAATCGCTTCAGCATTTATTGTTTGCAGCATTTATGCTAATGGCCCTTCTGGCTGCTGTGAGCTGATAGGTTTTTGTAATTTGGGTTTGCATGTCTTTGAAAATTCGTAAAACTCATCATTTTTCTCTGCCGTTTTCTTTTCTGTTAAAAAAAGGAAACAATTGGGAGTACAGTATAACTCTTGAAATTGTCTTCTTGGAAGGTTGCCCTCTTTGGAATTTTTCGGTCGATTTTCCACCCCAGAATTTTTTTAGAGAGCAGGTGTCATTTACCGAACTGCAAGTTTGGTGACTATTTAGTGACCTTTGGCAATGGATGTAAAGCTGCTGTTGTGGGAAGTGGCCTCAAGGAGGCAGCATTTCTCCATTCCCAAATCTGGGTACTAGGGCAGCAGAGTCTTTCTGGAAGTCGTGTTCCTAGGTTGTAAATTACATTGGAATGTGCATGGAGAAACCCCCATTAGATTATGTCTCATTATTTCTTCTTGGTTTTAAAAATTGCTTTAATTGGGGTAAAGCTTAGAATATTGTTTCTCCTAGGTGTACACGATCTGGTTCATTTGTACATTATATATGTCTATTCAAGTACAGATCCTCTTCCCATGTAAAATGTTACTGAGGGTTCCGCAGACCTCCCTTGCTATATGGTCGGTCTTTTTGATATATGTATATAATATGTGTTTGTATGCATACAGTAACACTAATCTTAATTTATCCATTCCCCCCACCTCCTTTCCTTTCAGATGAGCATAGTTTGCTTTCTAAGTCTGTGAGTGTCTTTCTCTGTGGAAATATGTTCATTGGTGTCAGTTATTAGATAACGCCTATAAGTGATATCATAGAATATAGGTCTTTTGCTTTCCGACTTACCTCATGGTTCGTGATTATCTCCAGACTCATTTGTGGTGCCTCAGAGAGCAATGGTTCATTGTCTTCCATGGCTAATATTCCATTGTGTACATGGACCACTTCTTCTTTATCCACTCACCTCTTGTTGGACATTTTGATTGCTTCACTGTCTTGGCTATTGTGAATAAGGCTGCACTGCAGCTTTTGCGGCCGGTGTCTTCTCGATTCTTGTCTTCTCAGGTGAGAGGTCCAATGGTGCGCCTGCTGGATTGAATGGTGCCTCCATTTTTACTTTTAAACACAGCTCCTTTCTGTTCTCATTATTGGCTGTTACCCCTTTACGTCTCACCAGCGGGTAGAGGGTACACAGTTCCCTAAAACCCCTTCAGCATTTATTGTTTGTAGACTTTTTGCTGATGGTCAGTCGACTGGTGTGAGTTGAAACCTTTTTGTAGATTAGATTGCATGGGTCTAACACTCCCTGAGGTTGAGCTTTTATCCATTTTCCTTTTCTTTTTTTAAAAGAGCGTGAGTAAAACTTAACTCTTCATACTCTCTTCTTGAAACATTTGCCTGTGTTGAATTTTTTTGTCCATTCCCTACTTCAGCACAATTTTTTAGGGCAGGTGTCCTTTACAGCCCTGAGTCCTTGGGAATGCTAAGTGACCATGAGCTGTGAGTTTAAAGCTGCTCCTGCAGGGAAAGGTCAGAAGGTGGCAGCATTTCTCCTTTACCAAATTTGGTTACTGGGGAAACAGAGCCTTAATGGAAGTGGTGTTCTAGGTTGTAAATTAGAATGGAATGTGCCAGGAGAAAGCCCTGTAAGTTTATGTCTCATTACTTCTTGTTGATATTTGTAATTTACTTTTTATTTTTTATCCCGGCAAATTTGATTACAATGGTTTGTTTGTTCTAGGTGTGCAAGATGTGGTTCTTTCACACATATTCGTGTATCTATTCTTCCTCGCATCCTTTTTCCCTGTAGGTTATGACACAATGTTGAGTAGTCTCTCTCCTGGTCTTCCGTACGTCTTTGGTGAGTATATATTTCACATGGTTTGTATATCTCTGTTGACCCCAATATGGTAATGTATCCAGTCCTCATCCCTTTCTACTTGGTGAACCATAAGTTTTTTAATGAATCTGTGGTTGCCTTTCTCTGTGGAAATATCTTCATTGGTATCAATTTTTAAGTAACTCCTAAAAGTGATATGATAGGATATGTGTCTTTTGCTTTCTCACTTACTACACGTGGCGTGATTACGTCTAGACTCATCTATGGTGCTGCAAATGGCATTGTTTCACTTTTTTCACTAGCGAATATTCCATCTGTACATGGAGGAGTTCTTCTTTGTCCACCCATCTGTTGGTGGACTTTTTGGTTACTTCCATATCTTGGCTATTGTAATACTGTGCAATGCAGATTTGCCTGCCTGTGTCTTTGCAATTCTCTCTTCTTAGATTTTAGGTCGAGGAGTGGGCCTGCTGGATCATATGGTAGCTCAATGTTGACCTTTTTAAGGCACCTCCATTCTGTTCTCATTCGTGGCCCTTTCCAAGTTACGTCCCACTTGAAGTTGAGGGTATGCACTTCTCCACAACACCTTCAGCATTTATTGTTTGTAGTAGTTTTCTTAAAGATGGTGATTCTGACAAGTGTGAGCTGATACCTTTTTGCGGTTGAATTCGCACGTGCCTCATAATCCGTTGAAACTGAGCTTTAAGGCATGTCCTTTTTATTTTTCAAGCTGTGATTACCCCTTAGTTCTTCAAAGTGTTCTCTTAAAGTATGTGTCACATTTTGAAATGTTTTGGCCATGACCCCCCTCAAGACATTTTGAGGGCAGGTTTCATTTACAGTTCTGCAGTACTTGTTCCTATGAAATGACCGTTAGCACAGCCTTTAAAGCTGCTTTTGCAGGTAACTGCCAGAGGGTGGCAGCCTTTCTATGTCCCCCACCCTGGTACCTAGGGAAAAGCCCTTGCGGCCTGTGGTGTTTCTCGGTTATAAATTAGAGTGGAGTGTGCCCGGACAAACCCACACAAGCTGATGTCTCCTTACTTTTGTTGGTTTTTTAAATTTACTTTTTATTTTTCATTGGAGTAGTTTTCCACTGTGTACGTGGACCACTTCTACTTTGTGCATTCCTCGGTTGACGGACATTTTCATTGCTTCCAAGTGTCGGCTATGGTAAATATTGTTGGAGTGCAGGATTGCCAGCCTGTGACTTTTTGATTCTCATTTTCTCAGGTGATAGGCCCAGCAGTGGTTGGGATTGATTGACTGGTAGCACCGTGTTACCCTTTTCAAAGCACCTTCTTTGTGTTTTCATTAGTGGCTCTTACCACGTCCCCCTTAGAATCGAGGGTACGCATTTCTCCACAATCGCTTCAGCATTTATTGTTTGCAGCATTTATGCTAATGGCCCTTCTGGCTGCTGTGAGCTGATAGGTTTTTGTAATTTGGGTTTGCATGTCTTTGAAAATTCGTAAAACTCATCATTTTTCTCTGCCGTTTTCTTTTCTGTTAAAAAAAGGAAACAATTGGGAGTACAGTATAACTCTTGAAATTGTCTTCTTGGAAGGTTGCCCTCTTTGGAATTTTTCGGTCGATTTTCCACCCCAGAATTTTTTTAGAGAGCAGGTGTCATTTACCGAACTGCAAGTTTGGTGACTATTTAGTGACCTTTGGCAATGGATGTAAAGCTGCTGTTGTGGGAAGTGGCCTCAAGGAGGCAGCATTTCTCCATTCCCAAATCTGGGTACTAGGGCAGCAGAGTCTTTCTGGAAGTCGTGTTCCTAGGTTGTAAATTACATTGGAATGTGCATGGAGAAACCCCCATTAGATTATGTCTCATTATTTCTTCTTGGTTTTAAAAATTGCTTTAATTGGGGTAAAGCTTAGAATATTGTTTCTCCTAGGTGTACACGACCTGGTTCATTTGTACATTATATATGTCTATTCAAGTACAGATCCTCTTCCCATGTAAAACGTTACTGAGGGTTCCGCAGACCTCCCTTGCTATATGGTCGGTCTTTTTGATATATGTATATAATATGTGTTTGTATGCATACAGTAACACTAATCTTAATTTATCCATTCCCCCCACCTCCTTTCCTTTCAGATGAGCATAGTTTGCTTTCTAAGTCTGTGAGTGTCTTTCTCTGTGGAAATATGTTCATTGGTGTCAGTTATTAGATAACGCCTATAAGTGATATCATAGAATATAGGTCTTTTGCTTTCCGACTTACCTCATGGTTCGTGATTATCTCCAGACTCATTTGTGGTGCCTCAGAGAGCAATGGTTCATTGTCTTCCATGGCTAATATTCCATTGTGTACATGGACCACTTCTTCTTTATCCACTCACCTCTTGTTGGACATTTTGATTGCTTCACTGTCTTGGCTATTGTGAATAAGGCTGCACTGCAGCTTTTGCGGCCGGTGTCTTCTCGATTCTTGTCTTCTCAGGTGAGAGGTCCAATGGTGCGCCTGCTGGATTGAATGGTGCCTCCATTTTTACTTTTAAACACAGCTCCTTTCTGTTCTCATTATTGGCTGTTACCCCTTTACGTCTCACCAGCGGGTAGAGGGTACACAGTTCCCTAAAACCCCTTCAGCATTTATTGTTTGTAGACTTTTTGCTGATGGTCAGTCGACTGGTGTGAGTTGAAACCTTTTTGTAGATTAGATTGCATGGGTCTAACACTCCCTGAGGTTGAGCTTTTATCCATTTTCCTTTTCTTTTTTTAAAAGAGCGTGAGTAAAACTTAACTCTTCATACTCTCTTCTTGAAACATTTGCCTGTGTTGAATTTTTTTGTCCATTCCCTACTTCAGCACAATTTTTTAGGGCAGGTGTCCTTTACAGCCCTGAGTCCTTGGGAATGCTAAGTGACCATGAGCTGTGAGTTTAAAGCTGCTCCTGCAGGGAAAGGTCAGAAGGTGGCAGCATTTCTCCTTTACCAAATTTGGTTACTGGGGAAACAGAGCCTTAATGGAAGTGGTGTTCTAGGTTGTAAATTAGAATGGAATGTGCCAGGAGAAAGCCCTGTAAGTTTATGTCTCATTACTTCTTGTTGATATTTGTAATTTACTTTTTATTTTTTATCCCGGCAAATTTGATTACAATGGTTTGTTTGTTCTAGGTGTGCAAGATGTGGTTCTTTCACACATATTCGTGTATCTATTCTTCCTCGCATCCTTTTTCCCTGTAGGTTATGACACAATGTTGAGTAGTCTCTCTCCTGGTCTTCCGTACGTCTTTGGTGAGTATATATTTCACATGGTTTGTATATCTCTGTTGACCCCAATATGGTAATGTATCCAGTCCTCATCCCTTTCTACTTGGTGAACCATAAGTTTTTTAATGAATCTGTGGTTGCC
The DNA here is from genome assembly GCF_028023285.1 of Balaenoptera ricei. Lineage (NCBI taxonomy): Eukaryota > Metazoa > Chordata > Mammalia > Artiodactyla > Balaenopteridae > Balaenoptera > Balaenoptera ricei. The sequence continues at coordinate 121,954,163 of NC_082654.1, forward strand.
TTTCTCTGTGGAAATATCTTCATTGGTATCAATTTTTAAGTAACTCCTAAAAGTGATATGATAGGATATGTGTCTTTTGCTTTCTCACTTACTACACGTGGCGTGATTACGTCTAGACTCATCTATGGTGCTGCAAATGGCATTGTTTCACTTTTTTCACTAGCGAATATTCCATCTGTACATGGAGGAGTTCTTCTTTGTCCACCCATCTGTTGGTGGACTTTTTGGTTACTTCCATATCTTGGCTATTGTAATACTGTGCAATGCAGATTTGCCTGCCTGTGTCTTTGCAATTCTCTCTTCTTAGATTTTAGGTCGAGGAGTGGGCCTGCTGGATCATATGGTAGCTCAATGTTGACCTTTTTAAGGCACCTCCATTCTGTTCTCATTCGTGGCCCTTTCCAAGTTACGTCCCACTTGAAGTTGAGGGTATGCACTTCTCCACAACACCTTCAGCATTTATTGTTTGTAGTAGTTTTCTTAAAGATGGTGATTCTGACAAGTGTGAGCTGATACCTTTTTGCGGTTGAATTCGCACGTGCCTCATAATCCGTTGAAACTGAGCTTTAAGGCATGTCCTTTTTATTTTTCAAGCTGTGATTACCCCTTAGTTCTTCAAAGTGTTCTCTTAAAGTATGTGTCACATTTTGAAATGTTTTGGCCATGACCCCCCTCAAGACATTTTGAGGGCAGGTTTCATTTACAGTTCTGCAGTACTTGTTCCTATGAAATGACCGTTAGCACAGCCTTTAAAGCTGCTTTTGCAGGTAACTGCCAGAGGGTGGCAGCCTTTCTATGTCCCCCACCCTGGTACCTAGGGAAAAGCCCTTGCGGCCTGTGGTGTTTCTCGGTTATAAATTAGAGTGGAGTGTGCCCGGACAAACCCACACAAGCTGATGTCTCCTTACTTTTGTTGGTTTTTTAAATTTACTTTTTATTTTTCATTGGAGTAGTTTTCCACTGTGTACGTGGACCACTTCTACTTTGTGCATTCCTCGGTTGACGGACATTTTCATTGCTTCCAAGTGTCGGCTATGGTAAATATTGTTGGAGTGCAGGATTGCCAGCCTGTGACTTTTTGATTCTCATTTTCTCAGGTGATAGGCCCAGCAGTGGTTGGGATTGATTGACTGGTAGCACCGTGTTACCCTTTTCAAAGCACCTTCTTTGTGTTTTCATTAGTGGCTCTTACCACGTCCCCCTTAGAATCGAGGGTACGCATTTCTCCACAATCGCTTCAGCATTTATTGTTTGCAGCATTTATGCTAATGGCCCTTCTGGCTGCTGTGAGCTGATAGGTTTTTGTAATTTGGGTTTGCATGTCTTTGAAAATTCGTAAAACTCATCATTTTTCTCTGCCGTTTTCTTTTCTGTTAAAAAAAGGAAACAATTGGGAGTACAGTATAACTCTTGAAATTGTCTTCTTGGAAGGTTGCCCTCTTTGGAATTTTTCGGTCGATTTTCCACCCCAGAATTTTTTTAGAGAGCAGGTGTCATTTACCGAACTGCAAGTTTGGTGACTATTTAGTGACCTTTGGCAATGGATGTAAAGCTGCTGTTGTGGGAAGTGGCCTCAAGGAGGCAGCATTTCTCCATTCCCAAATCTGGGTACTAGGGCAGCAGAGTCTTTCTGGAAGTCGTGTTCCTAGGTTGTAAATTACATTGGAATGTGCATGGAGAAACCCCCATAAGATTATGTCTCATTATTTCTTCTTGGTTTTAAAAATTGCTTTAATTGGGGTAAAGCTTAGAATATTGTTTCTCCTAGGTGTACACGATCTGGTTCATTTGTACATTATATATGTCTATTCAAGTACAGATCCTCTTCCCATGTAAAATGTTACTGAGGGTTCCGCAGACCTCCCTTGCTATATGGTCGGTCTTTTTGATATATGTATATAATATGTGTTTGTATGCATACAGTAACACTAATCTTAATTTATCCATTCCCCCCACCTCCTTTCCTTTCAGATGAGCATAGTTTGCTTTCTAAGTCTGTGAGTGTCTTTCTCTGTGGAAATATGTTCATTGGTGTCAGTTATTAGATAACGCCTATAAGTGATATCATAGAATATAGGTCTTTTGCTTTCCGACTTACCTCATGGTTCGTGATTATCTCCAGACTCATTTGTGGTGCCTCAGAGAGCAATGGTTCATTGTCTTCCATGGCTAATATTCCATTGTGTACATGGACCACTTCTTCTTTATCCACTCACCTCTTGTTGGACATTTTGATTGCTTCACTGTCTTGGCTATTGTGAATAAGGCTGCACTGCAGCTTTTGCGGCCGGTGTCTTCTCGATTCTTGTCTTCTCAGGTGAGAGGTCCAATGGTGCGCCTGCTGGATTGAATGGTGCCTCCATTTTTACTTTTAAACACAGCTCCTTTCTGTTCTCATTATTGGCTGTTACCCCTTTACGTCTCACCAGCGGGTAGAGGGTACACAGTTCCCTAAAACCCCTTCAGCATTTATTGTTTGTAGACTTTTTGCTGATGGTCAGTCGACTGGTGTGAGTTGAAACCTTTTTGTAGATTAGATTGCATGGGTCTAACACTCCCTGAGGTTGAGCTTTTATCCATTTTCCTTTTCTTTTTTTAAAAGAGCGTGAGTAAAACTTAACTCTTCATACTCTCTTCTTGAAACATTTGCCTGTGTTGAATTTTTTTGTCCATTCCCTACTTCAGCACAATTTTTTAGGGCAGGTGTCCTTTACAGCCCTGAGTCCTTGGGAATGCTAAGTGACCATGAGCTGTGAGTTTAAAGCTGCTCCTGCAGGGAAAGGTCAGAAGGTGGCAGCATTTCTCCTTTACCAAATTTGGTTACTGGGGAAACAGAGCCTTAATGGAAGTGGTGTTCTAGGTTGTAAATTAGAATGGAATGTGCCAGGAGAAAGCCCTGTAAGTTTATGTCTCATTACTTCTTGTTGATATTTGTAATTTACTTTTTATTTTTTATCCCGGCAAATTTGATTACAATGGTTTGTTTGTTCTAGGTGTGCAAGATGTGGTTCTTTCACACATATTCGTGTATCTATTCTTCCTCGCATCCTTTTTCCCTGTAGGTTATGACACAATGTTGAGTAGTCTCTCTCCTGGTCTTCCGTACGTCTTTGGTGAGTATATATTTCACATGGTTTGTATATCTCTGTTGACCCCAATATGGTAATGTATCCAGTCCTCATCCCTTTCTACTTGGTGAACCATAAGTTTTTTAATGAATCTGTGGTTGCCTTTCTCTGTGGAAATATCTTCATTGGTATCAATTTTTAAGTAACTCCTAAAAGTGATATGATAGGATATGTGTCTTTTGCTTTCTCACTTACTACACGTGGCGTGATTACGTCTAGACTCATCTATGGTGCTGCAAATGGCATTGTTTCACTTTTTTCACTAGCGAATATTCCATCTGTACATGGAGGAGTTCTTCTTTGTCCACCCATCTGTTGGTGGACTTTTTGGTTACTTCCATATCTTGGCTATTGTAATACTGTGCAATGCAGATTTGCCTGCCTGTGTCTTTGCAATTCTCTCTTCTTAGATTTTAGGTCGAGGAGTGGGCCTGCTGGATCATATGGTAGCTCAATGTTGACCTTTTTAAGGCACCTCCATTCTGTTCTCATTCGTGGCCCTTTCCAAGTTACGTCCCACTTGAAGTTGAGGGTATGCACTTCTCCACAACACCTTCAGCATTTATTGTTTGTAGTAGTTTTCTTAAAGATGGTGATTCTGACAAGTGTGAGCTGATACCTTTTTGCGGTTGAATTCGCACGTGCCTCATAATCCGTTGAAACTGAGCTTTAAGGCATGTCCTTTTTATTTTTCAAGCTGTGATTACCCCTTAGTTCTTCAAAGTGTTCTCTTAAAGTATGTGTCACACTTTTGAAATGTTTTGGCCATGACCCCCCTCAAGACATTTTGAGGGCAGGTTTCATTTACAGTTCTGCAGTACTTGTTCCTATGAAATGACCGTTAGCACAGCCTTTAAAGCTGCTTTTGCAGGTAACTGCCAGAGGGTGGCAGCCTTTCTATGTCCCCCACCCTGGTACCTAGGGAAAAGCCCTTGCGGCCTGTGGTGTTTCTCGGTTATAAATTAGAGTGGAGTGTGCCCGGACAAACCCACACAAGCTGATGTCTCCTTACTTTTGTTGGTTTTTTAAATTTACTTTTTATTTTTCATTGGAGTAGTTTTCCACTGTGTACGTGGACCACTTCTACTTTGTGCATTCCTCGGTTGACGGACATTTTCATTGCTTCCAAGTGTCGGCTATGGTAAATATTGTTGGAGTGCAGGATTGCCAGCCTGTGACTTTTTGATTCTCATTTTCTCAGGTGATAGGCCCAGCAGTGGTTGGGATTGATTGACTGGTAGCACCGTGTTACCCTTTTCAAAGCACCTTCTTTGTGTTTTCATTAGTGGCTCTTACCACGTCCCCCTTAGAATCGAGGGTACGCATTTCTCCACAATCGCTTCAGCATTTATTGTTTGCAGCATTTATGCTAATGGCCCTTCTGGCTGCTGTGAGCTGATAGGTTTTTGTAATTTGGGTTTGCATGTCTTTGAAAATTCGTAAAACTCATCATTTTTCTCTGCCGTTTTCTTTTCTGTTAAAAAAAGGAAACAATTGGGAGTACAGTATAACTCTTGAAATTGTCTTCTTGGAAGGTTGCCCTCTTTGGAATTTTTCGGTCGATTTTCCACCCCAGAATTTTTTTAGAGAGCAGGTGTCATTTACCGAACTGCAAGTTTGGTGACTATTTAGTGACCTTTGGCAATGGATGTAAAGCTGCTGTTGTGGGAAGTGGCCTCAAGGAGGCAGCATTTCTCCATTCCCAAATCTGGGTACTAGGGCAGCAGAGTCTTTCTGGAAGTCGTGTTCCTAGGTTGTAAATTACATTGGAATGTGCATGGAGAAACCCCCATTAGATTATGTCTCATTATTTCTTCTTGGTTTTAAAAATTGCTTTAATTGGGGGTAAAGCTTAGAATATTGTTTCTCCTAGGTGTACACGACCTGGTTCATTTGTACATTATATATGTCTATTCAAGTACAGATCCTCTTCCCATGTAAAACGTTACTGAGGGTTCCGCAGACCTCCCTTGCTATATGGTCGGTCTTTTTGATATATGTATATAATATGTGTTTGTATGCATACAGTAACACTAATCTTAATTTATCCATTCCCCCCACCTCCTTTCCTTTCAGATGAGCATAGTTTGCTTTCTAAGTCTGTGAGTGTCTTTCTCTGTGGAAATATGTTCATTGGTGTCAGTTATTAGATAACGCCTATAAGTGATATCATAGAATATAGGTCTTTTGCTTTCCGACTTACCTCATGGTTCGTGATTATCTCCAGACTCATTTGTGGTGCCTCAGAGAGCAATGGTTCATTGTCTTCCATGGCTAATATTCCATTGTGTACATGGACCACTTCTTCTTTATCCACTCACCTCTTGTTGGACATTTTGATTGCTTCACTGTCTTGGCTATTGTGAATAAGGCTGCACTGCAGCTTTTGCGGCCGGTGTCTTCTCGATTCTTGTCTTCTCAGGTGAGAGGTCCAATGGTGCGCCTGCTGGATTGAATGGTGCCTCCATTTTTACTTTTAAACACAGCTCCTTTCTGTTCTCATTATTGGCTGTTACCCCTTTACGTCTCACCAGCGGGTAGAGGGTACACAGTTCCCTAAAACCCCTTCAGCATTTATTGTTTGTAGACTTTTTGCTGATGGTCAGTCGACTGGTGTGAGTTGAAACCTTTTTGTAGATTAGATTGCATGGGTCTAACACTCCCTGAGGTTGAGCTTTTATCCATTTTCCTTTTCTTTTTTTAAAAGAGCGTGAGTAAAACTTAACTCTTCATACTCTCTTCTTGAAACGTTTGCCTGTGTTGAATTTTTTTGTCCATTCCCTACTTCAGCACAATTTTTTAGGGCAGGTGTCCTTTACAGCCCTGAGTCCTTGGGAATGCTAAGTGACCATGAGCTGTGAGTTTAAAGCTGCTCCTGCAGGGAAAGGTCAGAAGGTGGCAGCATTTCTCCTTTACCAAATTTGGTTACTGGGGAAACAGAGCCTTAATGGAAGTGGTGTTCTAGGTTGTAAATTAGAATGGAATGTGCCAGGAAAAAGCCCTGTAAGTTTATGTCTCATTACTTCTTGTTGATATTTGTAATTTACTTTTTATTTTTTATCCCGGCAAATTTGATTACAATGGTTTGTTTGTTCTAGGTGTGCAAGATGTGGTTCTTTCACACATATTCGTGTATCTATTCTTCCTCGCATCCTTTTTCCCTGTAGGTTATGACACAATGTTGAGTAGTCTCTCTCCTGGTCTTCCGTACGTCTTTGGTGAGTATATATTTCACATGGTTTGTATATCTCTGTTGACCCCAATATGGTAATGTATCCAGTCCTCATCCCTTTCTACTTGGTGAACCATAAGTTTTTTAATGAATCTGTGGTTGCCTTTCTCTGTGGAAATATCTTCATTGGTATCAATTTTTAAGTAACTCCTAAAAGTGATATGATAGGATATGTGTCTTTTGCTTTCTCACTTACTACACGTGGCGTGATTACGTCTAGACTCATCTATGGTGCTGCAAATGGCATTGTTTCACTTTTTTCACTAGCGAATATTCCATCTGTACATGGAGGAGTTCTTCTTTGTCCACCCATCTGTTGGTGGACTTTTTGGTTACTTCCATATCTTGGCTATTGTAATACTGTGCAATGCAGATTTGCCTGCCTGTGTCTTTGCAATTCTCTCTTCTTAGATTTTAGGTCGAGGAGTGGGCCTGCTGGATCATATGGTAGCTCAATGTTGACCTTTTTAAGGCACCTCCATTCTGTTCTCATTCGTGGCCCTTTCCAAGTTACGTCCCACTTGAAGTTGAGGGTATGCACTTCTCCACAACACCTTCAGCATTTATTGTTTGTAGTAGTTTTCTTAAAGATGGTGATTCTGACAAGTGTGAGCTGATACCTTTTTGCGGTTGAATTCGCACGTGCCTCATAATCCGTTGAAATTGAGCTTTAAGGCATGTCCTTTTTATTTTTCAAGCTGTGATTACCCCTTAGTTCTTCAAAGTGTTCTCTTAAAGTATGTGTCACATTTTGAAATGTTTTGGCCATGACCCCCCTCAAGACACTTTGAGGGCAGGTTTCATTTACAGTTCTGCAGTACTTGTTCCTATGAAATGACCGTTAGCACAGCCTTTAAAGCTGCTTTTGCAGGTAACTGCCAGAGGGTGGCAGCCTTTCTATGTCCCCCACCCTGGTACCTAGGGAAAAGCCCTTGCGGCCTGTGGTGTTTCTCGGTTATAAATTAGAGTGGAGTGTGCCCGGACAAACCCACACAAGCTGATGTCTCCTTCCTTTTGTTGGTTTTTTAAATTTACTTTTTATTTTTCATTGGAGTAGTTTTCCACTGTGTACGTGGACCACTTCTACTTTGTGCATTCCTCGGTTGACGGACATTTTCATTGCTTCCAAGTGTCGGCTATGGTAAGTATTGTTGGAGTGCAGGATTGCCAGCCTGTGACTTTTTGATTCTCATTTTCTCAGGTGATAGGCCCAGCAGTGGTTGGGATTGATTGACTGGTAGCACCGTGTTACCCTTTTCAAAGCACCTTCTTTGTGTTTTCATTAGTGGCTCTTACCACGTCCCCCTTAGAATCGAGGGTACGCATTTCTCCACAATCGCTTCAGCATTTATTGTTTGCAGCATTTATGCTAATGGCCCTTCTGGCTGCTGTGAGCTGATAGGTTTTTGTAATTTGGGTTTGCATGTCTTTGAAAATTCGTAAAACTCATCATTTTTCTCTGCCGTTTTCTTTTCTGTTAAAAAAAGGAAACAATTGGGAGTACAGTATAACTCTTGAAATTGTCTTCTTGGAAGGTTGCCCTCTTTGGAATTTTTCGGTCGATTTTCCACCCCAGAATTTTTTTAGAGAGCAGGTGTCATTTACCGAACTGCAAGTTTGGTGACTATTTAGTGACCTTTGGCAATGGATGTAAAGCTGCTGTTGTGGGAAGTGGCCTCAAGGAGGCAGCATTTCTCCATTCCCAAATCTGGGTACTAGGGCAGCAGAGTCTTTCTGGAAGTCGTGTTCCTAGGTTGTAAATTACATTGGAATGTGCATGGAGAAACCCCCATAAGATTATGTCTCATTATTTCTTCTTGGTTTTAAAAATTGCTTTAATTGGGGTAAAGCTTAGAATATTGTTTCTCCTAGGTGTACACGATCTGGTTCATTTGTACATTATATATGTCTATTCAAGTACAGATCCTCTTCCCATGTAAAATGTTACTGAGGGTTCCGCAGACCTCCCTTGCTATATGGTCGGTCTTTTTGATATATGTATATAATATGTGTTTGTATGCATACAGTAACACTAATCTTAATTTATCCATTCCCCCCACCTCCTTTCCTTTCAGATGAGCATAGTTTGCTTTCTAAGTCTGTGAGTGTCTTTCTCTGTGGAAATATGTTCATTGGTGTCAGTTATTAGATAACGCCTATAAGTGATATCATAGAATATAGGTCTTTTGCTTTCCGACTTACCTCATGGTTCGTGATTATCTCCAGACTCATTTGTGGTGCCTCAGAGAGCAATGGTTCATTGTCTTCCATGGCTAATATTCCATTGTGTACATGGACCACTTCTTCTTTATCCACTCACCTCTTGTTGGACATTTTGATTGCTTCACTGTCTTGGCTATTGTGAATAAGGCTGCACTGCAGCTTTTGCGGCCGGTGTCTTCTCGATTCTTGTCTTCTCAGGTGAGAGGTCCAATGGTGCGCCTGCTGGATTGAATGGTGCCTCCATTTTTACTTTTAAACACAGCTCCTTTCTGTTCTCATTATTGGCTGTTACCCCTTTACGTCTCACCAGCGGGTAGAGGGTACACAGTTCCCTAAAACCCCTTCAGCATTTATTGTTTGTAGACTTTTTGCTGATGGTCAGTCGACTGGTGTGAGTTGAAACCTTTTTGTAGATTAGATTGCATGGGTCTAACACTCCCTGAGGTTGAGCTTTTATCCATTTTCCTTTTCTTTTTTTAAAAGAGCGTGAGTAAAACTTAACTCTTCATACTCTCTTCTTGAAACATTTGCCTGTGTTGAATTTTTTTGTCCATTCCCTACTTCAGCACAATTTTTTAGGGCAGGTGTCCTTTACAGCCCTGAGTCCTTGGGAATGCTAAGTGACCATGAGCTGTGAGTTTAAAGCTGCTCCTGCAGGGAAAGGTCAGAAGGTGGCAGCATTTCTCCTTTACCAAATTTGGTTACTGGGGAAACAGAGCCTTAATGGAAGTGGTGTTCTAGGTTGTAAATTAGAATGGAATGTGCCAGGAGAAAGCCCTGTAAGTTTATGTCTCATTACTTCTTGTTGATATTTGTAATTTACTTTTTATTTTTTATCCCGGCAAATTTGATTACAATGGTTTGTTTGTTCTAGGTGTGCAAGATGTGGTTCTTTCACACATATTCGTGTATCTATTCTTCCTCGCATCCTTTTTCCCTGTAGGTTATGACACAATGTTGAGTAGTCTCTCTCCTGGTCTTCCGTACGTCTTTGGTGAGTATATATTTCACATGGTTTGTATATCTCTGTTGACCCCAATATGGTAATGTATCCAGTCCTCATCCCTTTCTACTTGGTGAACCATAAGTTTTTTAATGAATCTGTGGTTGCCTTTCTCTGTGGAAATATCTTCATTGGTATCAATTTTTAAGTAACTCCTAAAAGTGATATGATAGGATATGTGTCTTTTGCTTTCTCACTTACTACACGTGGCGTGATTACGTCTAGACTCATCTATGGTGCTGCAAATGGCATTGTTTCACTTTTTTCACTAGCGAATATTCCATCTGTACATGGAGGAGTTCTTCTTTGTCCACCCATCTGTTGGTGGACTTTTTGGTTACTTCCATATCTTGGCTATTGTAATACTGTGCAATGCAGATTTGCCTGCCTGTGTCTTTGCAATTCTCTCTTCTTAGATTTTAGGTCGAGGAGTGGGCCTGCTGGATCATATGGTAGCTCAATGTTGACCTTTTTAAGGCACCTCCATTCTGTTCTCATTCGTGGCCCTTTCCAAGTTACGTCCCACTTGAAGTTGAGGGTATGCACTTCTCCACAACACCTTCAGCATTTATTGTTTGTAGTTTTCTTAAAGATGGTGATTCTGACAAGTGTGAGCTGATACCTTTTTGCGGTTGAATTCGCACGTGCCTCATAATCCGTTGAAACTGAGCTTTAAGGCATGTCCTTTTTATTTTTCAAGCTGTGATTACCCCTTAGTTCTTCAAAGTGTTCTCTTAAAGTATGTGTCACACTTTTGAAATGTTTTGGCCATGACCCCCCTCAAGACATTTTGAGGGCAGGTTTCATTTACAGTTCTGCAGTACTTGTTCCTATGAAATGACCGTTAGCACAGCCTTTAAAGCTGCTTTTGCAGGTAACTGCCAGAGGGTGGCAGCCTTTCTATGTCCCCCACCCTGGTACCTAGGGAAAAGCCCTTGCGGCCTGTGGTGTTTCTCGGTTATAAATTAGAGTGGAGTGTGCCCGGACAAACCCACACAAGCTGATGTCTCCTTCCTTTTGTTGGTTTTTTAAATTTACTTTTTATTTTTCATTGGAGTAGTTTTCCACTGTGTACGTGGACCACTTCTACTTTGTGCATTCCTCGGTTGACGGACATTTTCATTGCTTCCAAGTGTCGGCTATGGTAAATATTGTTGGAGTGCAGGATTGCCAGCCTGTGACTTTTTGATTCTCATTTTCTCAGGTGATAGGCCCAGCAGTGGTTGGGATTGATTGACTGGTAGCACCGTGTTACCCTTTTCAAAGCACCTTCTTTGTGTTTTCATTAGTGGCTCTTACCACGTCCCCCTTAGAATCGAGGGTACGCATTTCTCCACAATCGCTTCAGCATTTATTGTTTGCAGCATTTATGCTAATGGCCCTTCTGGCTGCTGTGAGCTGATAGGTTTTTGTAATTTGGGTTTGCATGTCTTTGAAAATTCGTAAAACTCATCATTTTTCTCTGCCGTTTTCTTTTCTGTTAAAAAAAGGAAACAATTGGGAGTACAGTATAACTCTTGAAATTGTCTTCTTGGAAGGTTGCCCTCTTTGGAATTTTTCGGTCGATTTTCCACCCCAGAATTTTTTTAGAGAGCAGGTGTCATTTACCGAACTGCAAGTTTGGTGACTATTTAGTGACCTTTGGCAATGGATGTAAAGCTGCTGTTGTGGGAAGTGGCCTCAAGGAGGCAGCATTTCTCCATTCCCAAATCTGGGTACTAGGGCAGCAGAGTCTTTCTGGAAGTCGTGTTCCTAGGTTGTAAATTACATTGGAATGTGCATGGAGAAACCCCCATTAGATTATGTCTCATTATTTCTTCTTGGTTTTAAAAATTGCTTTAATTGGGGTAAAGCTTAGAATATTGTTTCTCCTAGGTGTACACGATCTGGTTCATTTGTACATTATATATGTCTATTCAAGTACAGATCCTCTTCCCATGTAAAATGTTACTGAGGGTTCCGCAGACCTCCCTTGCTATATGGTCGGTCTTTTTGATATATGTATATAATATGTGTTTGTATGCATACAGTAACACTAATCTTAATTTATCCATTCCCCCCACCTCCTTTCCTTTCAGATGAGCATAGTTTGCTTTCTAAGTCTGTGAGTGTCTTTCTCTGTGGAAATATGTTCATTGGTGTCAGTTATTAGATAACGCCTATAAGTGATATCATAGAATATAGGTCTTTTGCTTTCCGACTTACCTCATGGTTCGTGATTATCTCCAGACTCATTTGTGGTGCCTCAGAGAGCAATGGTTCATTGTCTTCCATGGCTAATATTCCATTGTGTACATGGACCACTTCTTCTTTATCCACTCACCTCTTGTTGGACATTTTGATTGCTTCACTGTCTTGGCTATTGTGAATAAGGCTGCACTGCAGCTTTTGCGGCCGGTGTCTTCTCGATTCTTGTCTTCTCAGGTGAGAGGTCCAATGGTGCGCCTGCTGGATTGAATGGTGCCTCCATTTTTACTTTTAAACACAGCTCCTTTCTGTTCTCATTATTGGCTGTTACCCCTTTACGTCTCACCAGCGGGTAGAGGGTACACAGTTCCCTAAAACCCCTTCAGCATTTATTGTTTGTAGACTTTTTGCTGATGGTCAGTCGACTGGTGTGAGTTGAAACCTTTTTGTAGATTAGATTGCATGGGTCTAACACTCCCTGAGGTTGAGCTTTTATCCATTTTCCTTTTCTTTTTTTAAAAGAGCGTGAGTAAAACTTAACTCTTCATACTCTCTTCTTGAAACATTTGCCTGTGTTGAATTTTTTTGTCCATTCCCTACTTCAGCACAATTTTTTAGGGCAGGTGTCCTTTACAGCCCTGAGTCCTTGGGAATGCTAAGTGACCATGAGCTGTGAGTTTAAAGCTGCTCCTGCAGGGAAAGGTCAGAAGGTGGCAGCATTTCTCCTTTACCAAATTTGGTTACTGGGGAAACAGAGCCTTAATGGAAGTGGTGTTCTAGGTTGTAAATTAGAATGGAATGTGCCAGGAGAAAGCCCTGTAAGTTTATGTCTCATTACTTCTTGTTGATATTTGTAATTTACTTTTTATTTTTTATCCCGGCAAATTTGATTACAATGGTTTGTTTGTTCTAGGTGTGCAAGATGTGGTTCTTTCACACATATTCGTGTATCTATTCTTCCTCGCATCCTTTTTCCCTGTAGGTTATGACACAATGTTGAGTAGTCTCTCTCCTGGTCTTCCGTACGTCTTTGGTGAGTATATATTTCACATGGTTTGTATATCTCTGTTGACCCCAATATGGTAATGTATCCAGTCCTCATCCCTTTCTACTTGGTGAACCATAAGTTTTTTAATGAATCTGTGGTTGCCTTTCTCTGTGGAAATATCTTCATTGGTATCAATTTTTAAGTAACTCCTAAAAGTGATATGATAGGATATGTGTCTTTTGCTTTCTCACTTACTACACGTGGCGTGATTACGTCTAGACTCATCTATGGTGCTGCAAATGGCATTGTTTCACTTTTTTCACTAGCGAATATTCCATCTGTACATGGAGGAGTTCTTCTTTGTCCACCCATCTGTTGGTGGACTTTTTGGTTACTTCCATATCTTGGCTATTGTAATACTGTGCAATGCAGATTTGCCTGCCTGTGTCTTTGCAATTCTCTCTTCTTAGATTTTAGGTCGAGGAGTGGGCCTGCTGGATCATATGGTAGCTCAATGTTGACCTTTTTAAGGCACCTCCATTCTGTTCTCATTCGTGGCCCTTTCCAAGTTACGTCCCACTTGAAGTTGAGGGTATGCACTTCTCCACAACACCTTCAGCATTTATTGTTTGTAGTAGTTTTCTTAAAGATGGTGATTCTGACAAGTGTGAGCTGATACCTTTTTGCGGTTGAATTCGCACGTGCCTCATAATCCGTTGAAACTGAGCTTTAAGGCATGTCCTTTTTATTTTTCAAGCTGTGATTACCCCTTAGTTCTTCAAAGTGTTCTCTTAAAGTATGTGTCACATTTTGAAATGTTTTGGCCATGACCCCCCTCAAGACATTTTGAGGGCAGGTTTCATTTACAGTTCTGCAGTACTTGTTCCTATGAAATGACCGTTAGCACAGCCTTTAAAGCTGCTTTTGCAGGTAACTGCCAGAGGGTGGCAGCCTTTCTATGTCCCCCACCCTGGTACCTAGGGAAAAGCCCTTGCGGCCTGTGGTGTTTCTCGGTTATAAATTAGAGTGGAGTGTGCCCGGACAAACCCACACAAGCTGATGTCTCCTTCCTTTTGTTGGTTTTTTAAATTTACTTTTTATTTTTCATTGGAGTAGTTTTCCACTGTGTACGTGGACCACTTCTACTTTGTGCATTCCTCGGTTGACGGACATTTTCATTGCTTCCAAGTGTCGGCTATGGTAAATATTGTTGGAGTGCAGGATTGCCAGCCTGTGACTTTTTGATTCTCATTTTCTCAGGTGATAGGCCCAGCAGTGGTTGGGATTGATTGACTGGTAGCACCGTGTTACCCTTTTCAAAGCACCTTCTTTGTGTTTTCATTAGTGGCTCTTACCACGTCCCCCTTAGAATCGAGGGTACGCATTTCTCCACAATCGCTTCAGCATTTATTGTTTGCAGCATTTATGCTAATGGCCCTTCTGGCTGCTGTGAGCTGATAGGTTTTTGTAATTTGGGTTTGCATGTCTTTGAAAATTCGTAAAACTCATCATTTTTCTCTGCCGTTTTCTTTTCTGTTAAAAAAAGGAAACAATTGGGAGTACAGTATAACTCTTGAAATTGTCTTCTTGGAAGGTTGCCCTCTTTGGAATTTTTCGGTCGATTTTCCACCCCAGAATTTTTTTAGAGAGCAGGTGTCATTTACCGAACTGCAAGTTTGGTGACTATTTAGTGACCTTTGGCAATGGATGTAAAGCTGCTGTTGTGGGAAGTGGCCTCAAGGAGGCAGCATTTCTCCATTCCCAAATCTGGGTACTAGGGCAGCAGAGTCTTTCTGGAAGTCGTGTTCCTAGGTTGTAAATTACATTGGAATGTGCATGGAGAAACCCCCATTAGATTATGTCTCATTATTTCTTCTTGGTTTTAAAAATTGCTTTAATTGGGGTAAAGCTTAGAATATTGTTTCTCCTAGGTGTACACGACCTGGTTCATTTGTACATTATATATGTCTATTCAAGTACAGATCCTCTTCCCATGTAAAACGTTACTGAGGGTTCCGCAGACCTCCCTTGCTATATGGTCGGTCTTTTTGATATATGTATATAATATGTGTTTGTATGCATACAGTAACACTAATCTTAATTTATCCATTCCCCCCACCTCCTTTCCTTTCAGATGAGCATAGTTTGCTTTCTAAGTCTGTGAGTGTCTTTCTCTGTGGAAATATGTTCATTGGTGTCAGTTATTAGATAACGCCTATAAGTGATATCATAGAATATAGGTCTTTTGCTTTCCGACTTACCTCATGGTTCGTGATTATCTCCAGACTCATTTGTGGTGCCTCAGAGAGCAATGGTTCATTGTCTTCCATGGCTAATATTCCATTGTGTACATGGACCACTTCTTCTTTATCCACTCACCTCTTGTTGGACATTTTGATTGCTTCACTGTCTTGGCTATTGTGAATAAGGCTGCACTGCAGCTTTTGCGGCCGGTGTCTTCTCGATTCTTGTCTTCTCAGGTGAGAGGTCCAATGGTGCGCCTGCTGGATTGAATGGTGCCTCCATTTTTACTTTTAAACACAGCTCCTTTCTGTTCTCATTATTGGCTGTTACCCCTTTACGTCTCACCAGCGGGTAGAGGGTACACAGTTCCCTAAAACCCCTTCAGCATTTATTGTTTGTAGACTTTTTGCTGATGGTCAGTCGACTGGTGTGAGTTGAAACCTTTTTGTAGATTAGATTGCATGGGTCTAACACTCCCTGAGGTTGAGCTTTTATCCATTTTCCTTTTCTTTTTTTAAAAGAGCGTGAGTAAAACTTAACTCTTCATACTCTCTTCTTGAAACATTTGCCTGTGTTGAATTTTTTTGTCCATTCCCTACTTCAGCACAATTTTTTAGGGCAGGTGTCCTTTACAGCCCTGAGTCCTTGGGAATGCTAAGTGACCATGAGCTGTGAGTTTAAAGCTGCTCCTGCAGGGAAAGGTCAGAAGGTGGCAGCATTTCTCCTTTACCAAATTTGGTTACTGGGGAAACAGAGCCTTAATGGAAGTGGTGTTCTAGGTTGTAAATTAGAATGGAATGTGCCAGGAGAAAGCCCTGTAAGTTTATGTCTCATTACTTCTTGTTGATATTTGTAATTTACTTTTTATTTTTTATCCCGGCAAATTTGATTACAATGGTTTGTTTGTTCTAGGTGTGCAAGATGTGGTTCTTTCACACATATTCGTGTATCTATTCTTCCTCGCATCCTTTTTCCCTGTAGGTTATGACACAATGTTGAGTAGTCTCTCTCCTGGTCTTCCGTACGTCTTTGGTGAGTATATATTTCACATGGTTTGTATATCTCTGTTGACCCCAATATGGTAATGTATCCAGTCCTCATCCCTTTCTACTTGGTGAACCATAAGTTTTTTAATGAATCTGTGGTTGCCTTTCTCTGTGGAAATATCTTCATTGGTATCAATTTTTAAGTAACTCCTAAAAGTGATATGATAGGATATGTGTCTTTTGCTTTCTCACTTACTACACGTGGCGTGATTACGTCTAGACTCATCTATGGTGCTGCAAATGGCATTGTTTCACTTTTTTCACTAGCGAATATTCCATCTGTACATGGAGGAGTTCTTCTTTGTCCACCCATCTGTTGGTGGACTTTTTGGTTACTTCCATATCTTGGCTATTGTAATACTGTGCAATGCAGATTTGCCTGCCTGTGTCTTTGCAATTCTCTCTTCTTAGATTTTAGGTCGAGGAGTGGGCCTGCTGGATCATATGGTAGCTCAATGTTGACCTTTTTAAGGCACCTCCATTCTGTTCTCATTCGTGGCCCTTTCCAAGTTACGTCCCACTTGAAGTTGAGGGTATGCACTTCTCCACAACACCTTCAGCATTTATTGTTTGTAGTAGTTTTCTTAAAGATGGTGATTCTGACAAGTGTGAGCTGATACCTTTTTGCGGTTGAATTCGCACGTGCCTCATAATCCGTTGAAACTGAGCTTTAAGGCATGTCCTTTTTATTTTTCAAGCTGTGATTACCCCTTAGTTCTTCAAAGTGTTCTCTTAAAGTATGTGTCACATTTTGAAATGTTTTGGCCATGACCCCCCTCAAGACATTTTGAGGGCAGGTTTCATTTACAGTTCTGCAGTACTTGTTCCTATGAAATGACCGTTAGCACAGCCTTTAAAGCTGCTTTTGCAGGTAACTGCCAGAGGGTGGCAGCCTTTCTATGTCCCCCACCCTGGTACCTAGGGAAAAGCCCTTGCGGCCTGTGGTGTTTCTCGGTTATAAATTAGAGTGGAGTGTGCCCGGACAAACCCACACAAGCTGATGTCTCCTTACTTTTGTTGGTTTTTTAAATTTACTTTTTATTTTTCATTGGAGTAGTTTTCCACTGTGTACGTGGACCACTTCTACTTTGTGCATTCCTCGGTTGACGGACATTTTCATTGCTTCCAAGTGTCGGCTATGGTAAATATTGTTGGAGTGCAGGATTGCCAGCCTGTGACTTTTTGATTCTCATTTTCTCAGGTGATAGGCCCAGCAGTGGTTGGGATTGATTGACTGGTAGCACCGTGTTACCCTTTTCAAAGCACCTTCTTTGTGTTTTCATTAGTGGCTCTTACCACGTCCCCCTTAGAATCGAGGGTACGCATTTCTCCACAATCGCTTCAGCATTTATTGTTTGCAGCATTTATGCTAATGGCCCTTCTGGCTGCTGTGAGCTGATAGGTTTTTGTAATTTGGGTTTGCATGTCTTTGAAAATTCGTAAAACTCATCATTTTTCTCTGCCGTTTTCTTTTCTGTTAAAAAAAGGAAACAATTGGGAGTACAGTATAACTCTTGAAATTGTCTTCTTGGAAGGTTGCCCTCTTTGGAATTTTTCGGTCGATTTTCCACCCCAGAATTTTTTTAGAGAGCAGGTGTCATTTACCGAACTGCAAGTTTGGTGACTATTTAGTGACCTTTGGCAATGGATGTAAAGCTGCTGTTGTGGGAAGTGGCCTCAAGGAGGCAGCATTTCTCCATTCCCAAATCTGGGTACTAGGGCAGCAGAGTCTTTCTGGAAGTCGTGTTCCTAGGTTGTAAATTACATTGGAATGTGCATGGAGAAACCCCCATAAGATTATGTCTCATTATTTCTTCTTGGTTTTAAAAATTGCTTTAATTGGGGTAAAGCTTAGAATATTGTTTCTCCTAGGTGTACACGATCTGGTTCATTTGTACATTATATATGTCTATTCAAGTACAGATCCTCTTCCCATGTAAAATGTTACTGAGGGTTCCGCAGACCTCCCTTGCTATATGGTCGGTCTTTTTGATATATGTATATAATATGTGTTTGTATGCATACAGTAACACTAATCTTAATTTATCCATTCCCCCCACCTCCTTTCCTTTCAGATGAGCATAGTTTGCTTTCTAAGTCTGTGAGTGTCTTTCTCTGTGGAAATATGTTCATTGGTGTCAGTTATTAGATAACGCCTATAAGTGATATCATAGAATATAGGTCTTTTGCTTTCCGACTTACCTCATGGTTCGTGATTATCTCCAGACTCATTTGTGGTGCCTCAGAGAGCAATGGTTCATTGTCTTCCATGGCTAATATTCCATTGTGTACATGGACCACTTCTTCTTTATCCACTCACCTCTTGTTGGACATTTTGATTGCTTCACTGTCTTGGCTATTGTGAATAAGGCTGCACTGCAGCTTTTGCGGCCGGTGTCTTCTCGATTCTTGTCTTCTCAGGTGAGAGGTCCAATGGTGCGCCTGCTGGATTGAATGGTGCCTCCATTTTTACTTTTAAACACAGCTCCTTTCTGTTCTCATTATTGGCTGTTACCCCTTTACGTCTCACCAGCGGGTAGAGGGTACACAGTTCCCTAAAACCCCTTCAGCATTTATTGTTTGTAGACTTTTTGCTGATGGTCAGTCGACTGGTGTGAGTTGAAACCTTTTTGTAGATTAGATTGCATGGGTCTAACACTCCCTGAGGTTGAGCTTTTATCCATTTTCCTTTTCTTTTTTTAAAAGAGCGTGAGTAAAACTTAACTCTTCATACTCTCTTCTTGAAACATTTGCCTGTGTTGAATTTTTTTGTCCATTCCCTACTTCAGCACAATTTTTTAGGGCAGGTGTCCTTTACAGCCCTGAGTCCTTGGGAATGCTAAGTGACCATGAGCTGTGAGTTTAAAGCTGCTCCTGCAGGGAAAGGTCAGAAGGTGGCAGCATTTCTCCTTTACCAAATTTGGTTACTGGGGAAACAGAGCCTTAATGGAAGTGGTGTTCTAGGTTGTAAATTAGAATGGAATGTGCCAGGAGAAAGCCCTGTAAGTTTATGTCTCATTACTTCTTGTTGATATTTGTAATTTACTTTTTATTTTTTATCCCGGCAAATTTGATTACAATGGTTTGTTTGTTCTAGGTGTGCAAGATGTGGTTCTTTCACACATATTCGTGTATCTATTCTTCCTCGCATCCTTTTTCCCTGTAGGTTATGACACAATGTTGAGTAGTCTCTCTCCTGGTCTTCCGTACGTCTTTGGTGAGTATATATTTCACATGGTTTGTATATCTCTGTTGACCCCAATATGGTAATGTATCCAGTCCTCATCCCTTTCTACTTGGTGAACCATAAGTTTTTTAATGAATCTGTGGTTGCCTTTCTCTGTGGAAATATCTTCATTGGTATCAATTTTTAAGTAACTCCTAAAAGTGATATGATAGGATATGTGTCTTTTGCTTTCTCACTTACTACACGTGGCGTGATTACGTCTAGACTCATCTATGGTGCTGCAAATGGCATTGTTTCACTTTTTTCACTAGCGAATATTCCATCTGTACATGGAGGAGTTCTTCTTTGTCCACCCATCTGTTGGTGGACTTTTTGGTTACTTCCATATCTTGGCTATTGTAATACTGTGCAATGCAGATTTGCCTGCCTGTGTCTTTGCAATTCTCTCTTCTTAGATTTTAGGTCGAGGAGTGGGCCTGCTGGATCATATGGTAGCTCAATGTTGACCTTTTTAAGGCACCTCCATTCTGTTCTCATTCGTGGCCCTTTCCAAGTTACGTCCCACTTGAAGTTGAGGGTATGCACTTCTCCACAACACCTTCAGCATTTATTGTTTGTAGTAGTTTTCTTAAAGATGGTGATTCTGACAAGTGTGAGCTGATACCTTTTTGCGGTTGAATTCGCACGTGCCTCATAATCCGTTGAAACTGAGCTTTAAGGCATGTCCTTTTTATTTTTCAAGCTGTGATTACCCCTTAGTTCTTCAAAGTGTTCTCTTAAAGTATGTGTCACACTTTTGAAATGTTTTGGCCATGACCCCCCTCAAGACATTTTGAGGGCAGGTTTCATTTACAGTTCTGCAGTACTTGTTCCTATGAAATGACCGTTAGCACAGCCTTTAAAGCTGCTTTTGCAGGTAACTGCCAGAGGGTGGCAGCCTTTCTATGTCCCCCACCCTGGTACCTAGGGAAAAGCCCTTGCGGCCTGTGGTGTTTCTCGGTTATAAATTAGAGTGGAGTGTGCCCGGACAAACCCACACAAGCTGATGTCTCCTTACTTTTGTTGGTTTTTTAAATTTACTTTTTATTTTTCATTGGAGTAGTTTTCCACTGTGTACGTGGACCACTTCTACTTTGTGCATTCCTCGGTTGACGGACATTTTCATTGCTTCCAAGTGTCGGCTATGGTAAATATTGTTGGAGTGCAGGATTGCCAGCCTGTGACTTTTTGATTCTCATTTTCTCAGGTGATAGGCCCAGCAGTGGTTGGGATTGATTGACTGGTAGCACCGTGTTACCCTTTTCAAAGCACCTTCTTTGTGTTTTCATTAGTGGCTCTTACCACGTCCCCCTTAGAATCGAGGGTACGCATTTCTCCACAATCGCTTCAGCATTTATTGTTTGCAGCATTTATGCTAATGGCCCTTCTGGCTGCTGTGAGCTGATAGGTTTTTGTAATTTGGGTTTGCATGTCTTTGAAAATTCGTAAAACTCATCATTTTTCTCTGCCGTTTTCTTTTCTGTTAAAAAAAGGAAACAATTGGGAGTACAGTATAACTCTTGAAATTGTCTTCTTGGAAGGTTGCCCTCTTTGGAATTTTTCGGTCGATTTTCCACCCCAGAATTTTTTTAGAGAGCAGGTGTCATTTACCGAACTGCAAGTTTGGTGACTATTTAGTGACCTTTGGCAATGGATGTAAAGCTGCTGTTGTGGGAAGTGGCCTCAAGGAGGCAGCATTTCTCCATTCCCAAATCTGGGTACTAGGGCAGCAGAGTCTTTCTGGAAGTCGTGTTCCTAGGTTGTAAATTACATTGGAATGTGCATGGAGAAACCCCCATTAGATTATGTCTCATTATTTCTTCTTGGTTTTAAAAATTGCTTTAATTGGGGTAAAGCTTAGAATATTGTTTCTCCTAGGTGTACACGACCTGGTTCATTTGTACATTATATATGTCTATTCAAGTACAGATCCTCTTCCCATGTAAAACGTTACTGAGGGTTCCGCAGACCTCCCTTGCTATATGGTCGGTCTTTTTGATATATGTATATAATATGTGTTTGTATGCATACAGTAACACTAATCTTAATTTATCCATTCCCCCCACCTCCTTTCCTTTCAGATGAGCATAGTTTGCTTTCTAAGTCTGTGAGTGTCTTTCTCTGTGGAAATATGTTCATTGGTGTCAGTTATTAGATAACGCCTATAAGTGATATCATAGAATATAGGTCTTTTGCTTTCCGACTTACCTCATGGTTCGTGATTATCTCCAGACTCATTTGTGGTGCCTCAGAGAGCAATGGTTCATTGTCTTCCATGGCTAATATTCCATTGTGTACATGGACCACTTCTTCTTTATCCACTCACCTCTTGTTGGACATTTTGATTGCTTCACTGTCTTGGCTATTGTGAATAAGGCTGCACTGCAGCTTTTGCGGCCGGTGTCTTCTCGATTCTTGTCTTCTCAGGTGAGAGGTCCAATGGTGCGCCTGCTGGATTGAATGGTGCCTCCATTTTTACTTTTAAACACAGCTCCTTTCTGTTCTCATTATTGGCTGTTACCCCTTTACGTCTCACCAGCGGGTAGAGGGTACACAGTTCCCTAAAACCCCTTCAGCATTTATTGTTTGTAGACTTTTTGCTGATGGTCAGTCGACTGGTGTGAGTTGAAACCTTTTTGTAGATTAGATTGCATGGGTCTAACACTCCCTGAGGTTGAGCTTTTATCCATTTTCCTTTTCTTTTTTTAAAAGAGCGTGAGTAAAACTTAACTCTTCATACTCTCTTCTTGAAACGTTTGCCTGTGTTGAATTTTTTTGTCCATTCCCTACTTCAGCACAATTTTTTAGGGCAGGTGTCCTTTACAGCCCTGAGTCCTTGGGAATGCTAAGTGACCATGAGCTGTGAGTTTAAAGCTGCTCCTGCAGGGAAAGGTCAGAAGGTGGCAGCATTTCTCCTTTACCAAATTTGGTTACTGGGGAAACAGAGCCTTAATGGAAGTGGTGTTCTAGGTT
The DNA here is from genome assembly GCF_028023285.1 of Balaenoptera ricei. NCBI lineage: Eukaryota > Metazoa > Chordata > Mammalia > Artiodactyla > Balaenopteridae > Balaenoptera > Balaenoptera ricei. The sequence continues at coordinate 121,976,413 of NC_082654.1, forward strand.
GTAAATTAGAATGGAATGTGCCAGGAAAAAGCCCTGTAAGTTTATGTCTCATTACTTCTTGTTGATATTTGTAATTTACTTTTTATTTTTTATCCCGGCAAATTTGATTACAATGGTTTGTTTGTTCTAGGTGTGCAAGATGTGGTTCTTTCACACATATTCGTGTATCTATTCTTCCTCGCATCCTTTTTCCCTGTAGGTTATGACACAATGTTGAGTAGTCTCTCTCCTGGTCTTCCGTACGTCTTTGGTGAGTATATATTTCACATGGTTTGTATATCTCTGTTGACCCCAATATGGTAATGTATCCAGTCCTCATCCCTTTCTACTTGGTGAACCATAAGTTTTTTAATGAATCTGTGGTTGCCTTTCTCTGTGGAAATATCTTCATTGGTATCAATTTTTAAGTAACTCCTAAAAGTGATATGATAGGATATGTGTCTTTTGCTTTCTCACTTACTACACGTGGCGTGATTACGTCTAGACTCATCTATGGTGCTGCAAATGGCATTGTTTCACTTTTTTCACTAGCGAATATTCCATCTGTACATGGAGGAGTTCTTCTTTGTCCACCCATCTGTTGGTGGACTTTTTGGTTACTTCCATATCTTGGCTATTGTAATACTGTGCAATGCAGATTTGCCTGCCTGTGTCTTTGCAATTCTCTCTTCTTAGATTTTAGGTCGAGGAGTGGGCCTGCTGGATCATATGGTAGCTCAATGTTGACCTTTTTAAGGCACCTCCATTCTGTTCTCATTCGTGGCCCTTTCCAAGTTACGTCCCACTTGAAGTTGAGGGTATGCACTTCTCCACAACACCTTCAGCATTTATTGTTTGTAGTAGTTTTCTTAAAGATGGTGATTCTGACAAGTGTGAGCTGATACCTTTTTGCGGTTGAATTCGCACGTGCCTCATAATCCGTTGAAATTGAGCTTTAAGGCATGTCCTTTTTATTTTTCAAGCTGTGATTACCCCTTAGTTCTTCAAAGTGTTCTCTTAAAGTATGTGTCACATTTTGAAATGTTTTGGCCATGACCCCCCTCAAGACACTTTGAGGGCAGGTTTCATTTACAGTTCTGCAGTACTTGTTCCTATGAAATGACCGTTAGCACAGCCTTTAAAGCTGCTTTTGCAGGTAACTGCCAGAGGGTGGCAGCCTTTCTATGTCCCCCACCCTGGTACCTAGGGAAAAGCCCTTGCGGCCTGTGGTGTTTCTCGGTTATAAATTAGAGTGGAGTGTGCCCGGACAAACCCACACAAGCTGATGTCTCCTTCCTTTTGTTGGTTTTTTAAATTTACTTTTTATTTTTCATTGGAGTAGTTTTCCACTGTGTACGTGGACCACTTCTACTTTGTGCATTCCTCGGTTGACGGACATTTTCATTGCTTCCAAGTGTCGGCTATGGTAAGTATTGTTGGAGTGCAGGATTGCCAGCCTGTGACTTTTTGATTCTCATTTTCTCAGGTGATAGGCCCAGCAGTGGTTGGGATTGATTGACTGGTAGCACCGTGTTACCCTTTTCAATGCACCTTCTTTGTGTTTTCATTAGTGGCTCTTACCACGTCCCCCTTAGAATCGAGGGTACGCATTTCTCCACAATCGCTTCAGCATTTATTGTTTGCAGCATTTATGCTAATGGCCCTTCTGGCTGCTGTGAGCTGATAGGTTTTTGTAATTTGGGTTTGCATGTCTTTGAAAATTCGTAAAACTCATCATTTTTCTCTGCCGTTTTCTTTTCTGTTAAAAAAAGGAAACAATTGGGAGTACAGTATAACTCTTGAAATTGTCTTCTTGGAAGGTTGCCCTCTTTGGAATTTTTCGGTCGATTTTCCACCCCAGAATTTTTTTAGAGAGCAGGTGTCATTTACCGAACTGCAAGTTTGGTGACTATTTAGTGACCTTTGGCAATGGATGTAAAGCTGCTGTTGTGGGAAGTGGCCTCAAGGAGGCAGCATTTCTCCATTCCCAAATCTGGGTACTAGGGCAGCAGAGTCTTTCTGGAAGTCGTGTTCCTAGGTTGTAAATTACATTGGAATGTGCATGGAGAAACCCCCATAAGATTATGTCTCATTATTTCTTCTTGGTTTTAAAAATTGCTTTAATTGGGGTAAAGCTTAGAATATTGTTTCTCCTAGGTGTACACGATCTGGTTCATTTGTACATTATATATGTCTATTCAAGTACAGATCCTCTTCCCATGTAAAATGTTACTGAGGGTTCCGCAGACCTCCCTTGCTATATGGTCGGTCTTTTTGATATATGTATATAATATGTGTTTGTATGCATACAGTAACACTAATCTTAATTTATCCATTCCCCCCACCTCCTTTCCTTTCAGATGAGCATAGTTTGCTTTCTAAGTCTGTGAGTGTCTTTCTCTGTGGAAATATGTTCATTGGTGTCAGTTATTAGATAACGCCTATAAGTGATATCATAGAATATAGGTCTTTTGCTTTCCGACTTACCTCATGGTTCGTGATTATCTCCAGACTCATTTGTGGTGCCTCAGAGAGCAATGGTTCATTGTCTTCCATGGCTAATATTCCATTGTGTACATGGACCACTTCTTCTTTATCCACTCACCTCTTGTTGGACATTTTGATTGCTTCACTGTCTTGGCTATTGTGAATAAGGCTGCACTGCAGCTTTTGCGGCCGGTGTCTTCTCGATTCTTGTCTTCTCAGGTGAGAGGTCCAATGGTGCGCCTGCTGGATTGAATGGTGCCTCCATTTTTACTTTTAAACACAGCTCCTTTCTGTTCTCATTATTGGCTGTTACCCCTTTACGTCTCACCAGCGGGTAGAGGGTACACAGTTCCCTAAAACCCCTTCAGCATTTATTGTTTGTAGACTTTTTGCTGATGGTCAGTCGACTGGTGTGAGTTGAAACCTTTTTGTAGATTAGATTGCATGGGTCTAACACTCCCTGAGGTTGAGCTTTTATCCATTTTCCTTTTCTTTTTTTAAAAGAGCGTGAGTAAAACTTAACTCTTCATACTCTCTTCTTGAAACATTTGCCTGTGTTGAATTTTTTTGTCCATTCCCTACTTCAGCACAATTTTTTAGGGCAGGTGTCCTTTACAGCCCTGAGTCCTTGGGAATGCTAAGTGACCATGAGCTGTGAGTTTAAAGCTGCTCCTGCAGGGAAAGGTCAGAAGGTGGCAGCATTTCTCCTTTACCAAATTTGGTTACTGGGGAAACAGAGCCTTAATGGAAGTGGTGTTCTAGGTTGTAAATTAGAATGGAATGTGCCAGGAGAAAGCCCTGTAAGTTTATGTCTCATTACTTCTTGTTGATATTTGTAATTTACTTTTTATTTTTTATCCCGGCAAATTTGATTACAATGGTTTGTTTGTTCTAGGTGTGCAAGATGTGGTTCTTTCACACATATTCGTGTATCTATTCTTCCTCGCATCCTTTTTCCCTGTAGGTTATGACACAATGTTGAGTAGTCTCTCTCCTGGTCTTCCGTACGTCTTTGGTGAGTATATATTTCACATGGTTTGTATATCTCTGTTGACCCCAATATGGTAATGTATCCAGTCCTCATCCCTTTCTACTTGGTGAACCATAAGTTTTTTAATGAATCTGTGGTTGCCTTTCTCTGTGGAAATATCTTCATTGGTATCAATTTTTAAGTAACTCCTAAAAGTGATATGATAGGATATGTGTCTTTTGCTTTCTCACTTACTACACGTGGCGTGATTACGTCTAGACTCATCTATGGTGCTGCAAATGGCATTGTTTCACTTTTTTCACTAGCGAATATTCCATCTGTACATGGAGGAGTTCTTCTTTGTCCACCCATCTGTTGGTGGACTTTTTGGTTACTTCCATATCTTGGCTATTGTAATACTGTGCAATGCAGATTTGCCTGCCTGTGTCTTTGCAATTCTCTCTTCTTAGATTTTAGGTCGAGGAGTGGGCCTGCTGGATCATATGGTAGCTCAATGTTGACCTTTTTAAGGCACCTCCATTCTGTTCTCATTCGTGGCCCTTTCCAAGTTACGTCCCACTTGAAGTTGAGGGTATGCACTTCTCCACAACACCTTCAGCATTTATTGTTTGTAGTTTTCTTAAAGATGGTGATTCTGACAAGTGTGAGCTGATACCTTTTTGCGGTTGAATTCGCACGTGCCTCATAATCCGTTGAAACTGAGCTTTAAGGCATGTCCTTTTTATTTTTCAAGCTGTGATTACCCCTTAGTTCTTCAAAGTGTTCTCTTAAAGTATGTGTCACACTTTTGAAATGTTTTGGCCATGACCCCCCTCAAGACATTTTGAGGGCAGGTTTCATTTACAGTTCTGCAGTACTTGTTCCTATGAAATGACCGTTAGCACAGCCTTTAAAGCTGCTTTTGCAGGTAACTGCCAGAGGGTGGCAGCCTTTCTATGTCCCCCACCCTGGTACCTAGGGAAAAGCCCTTGCGGCCTGTGGTGTTTCTCGGTTATAAATTAGAGTGGAGTGTGCCCGGACAAACCCACACAAGCTGATGTCTCCTTCCTTTTGTTGGTTTTTTAAATTTACTTTTTATTTTTCATTGGAGTAGTTTTCCACTGTGTACGTGGACCACTTCTACTTTGTGCATTCCTCGGTTGACGGACATTTTCATTGCTTCCAAGTGTCGGCTATGGTAAATATTGTTGGAGTGCAGGATTGCCAGCCTGTGACTTTTTGATTCTCATTTTCTCAGGTGATAGGCCCAGCAGTGGTTGGGATTGATTGACTGGTAGCACCGTGTTACCCTTTTCAAAGCACCTTCTTTGTGTTTTCATTAGTGGCTCTTACCACGTCCCCCTTAGAATCGAGGGTACGCATTTCTCCACAATCGCTTCAGCATTTATTGTTTGCAGCATTTATGCTAATGGCCCTTCTGGCTGCTGTGAGCTGATAGGTTTTTGTAATTTGGGTTTGCATGTCTTTGAAAATTCGTAAAACTCATCATTTTTCTCTGCCGTTTTCTTTTCTGTTAAAAAAAGGAAACAATTGGGAGTACAGTATAACTCTTGAAATTGTCTTCTTGGAAGGTTGCCCTCTTTGGAATTTTTCGGTCGATTTTCCACCCCAGAATTTTTTTAGAGAGCAGGTGTCATTTACCGAACTGCAAGTTTGGTGACTATTTAGTGACCTTTGGCAATGGATGTAAAGCTGCTGTTGTGGGAAGTGGCCTCAAGGAGGCAGCATTTCTCCATTCCCAAATCTGGGTACTAGGGCAGCAGAGTCTTTCTGGAAGTCGTGTTCCTAGGTTGTAAATTACATTGGAATGTGCATGGAGAAACCCCCATTAGATTATGTCTCATTATTTCTTCTTGGTTTTAAAAATTGCTTTAATTGGGGTAAAGCTTAGAATATTGTTTCTCCTAGGTGTACACGACCTGGTTCATTTGTACATTATATATGTCTATTCAAGTACAGATCCTCTTCCCATGTAAAACGTTACTGAGGGTTCCGCAGACCTCCCTTGCTATATGGTCGGTCTTTTTGATATATGTATATAATATGTGTTTGTATGCATACAGTAACACTAATCTTAATTTATCCATTCCCCCCACCTCCTTTCCTTTCAGATGAGCATAGTTTGCTTTCTAAGTCTGTGAGTGTCTTTCTCTGTGGAAATATGTTCATTGGTGTCAGTTATTAGATAACGCCTATAAGTGATATCATAGAATATAGGTCTTTTGCTTTCCGACTTACCTCATGGTTCGTGATTATCTCCAGACTCATTTGTGGTGCCTCAGAGAGCAATGGTTCATTGTCTTCCATGGCTAATATTCCATTGTGTACATGGACCACTTCTTCTTTATCCATTCACCTCTTGTTGGACATTTTGATTGCTTCACTGTCTTGGCTATTGTGAATAAGGCTGCACTGCAGCTTTTGCGGCCGGTGTCTTCTCGATTCTTGTCTTCTCAGGTGAGAGGTCCAATGGTGCGCCTGCTGGATTGAATGGTGCCTCCATTTTTACTTTTAAACACAGCTCCTTTCTGTTCTCATTATTGGCTGTTACCCCTTTACGTCTCACCAGCGGGTAGAGGGTACACAGTTCCCTAAAACCCCTTCAGCATTTATTGTTTGTAGACTTTTTGCTGATGGTCAGTCGACTGGTGTGAGTTGAAACCTTTTTGTAGATTAGAGTGCATGGGTCTAACACTCCCTGAGGTTGAGCTTTTATCCATTTTCCTTTTCTTTTTTTAAAAGAGCGTGAGTAAAACTTAACTCTTCATACTCTCTTCTTGAAACGTTTGCCTGTGTTGAATTTTTTTGTCCATTCCCTACTTCAGCACAATTTTTTAGGGCAGGTGTCCTTTACAGCCCTGAGTCCTTGGGAATGCTAAGTGACCATGAGCTGTGAGTTTAAAGCTGCTCCTGCAGGGAAAGGTCAGAAGGTGGCAGCATTTCTCCTTTACCAAATTTGGTTACTGGGGAAACAGAGCCTTAATGGAAGTGGTGTTCTAGGTTGTAAATTAGAATGGAATGTGCCAGGAAAAAGCCCTGTAAGTTTATGTCTCATTACTTCTTGTTGATATTTGTAATTTACTTTTTATTTTTTATCCCAGCAAATTTGATTACAATGGTTTGTTTGTTCTAGGTGTGCAAGATGTGGTTCTTTCACACATATTCGTGTATCTATTCTTCCTCGCATCCTTTTTCCCTGTAGGTTATGACACAATGTTGAGTAGTCTCTCTCCTGGTCTTCCGTACGTCTTTGGTGAGTATATATTTCACATGGTTTGTATATCTCTGTTGACCCCAATATGGTAATGTATCCAGTCCTCATCCCTTTCTACTTGGTGAACCATAAGTTTTTTAATGAATCTGTGGTTGCCTTTCTCTGTGGAAATATCTTCATTGGTATCAATTTTTAAGTAACTCCTAAAAGTGATATGATAGGATATGTGTCTTTTGCTTTCTCACTTACTACACGTGGCGTGATTACGTCTAGACTCATCTATGGTGCTGCAAATGGCATTGTTTCACTTTTTTCACTAGCGAATATTCCATCTGTACATGGAGGAGTTCTTCTTTGTCCACCCATCTGTTGGTGGACTTTTTGGTTACTTCCATATCTTGGCTATTGTAATACTGTGCAATGCAGATTTGCCTGCCTGTGTCTTTGCAATTCTCTCTTCTTAGATTTTAGGTCGAGGAGTGGGCCTGCTGGATCATATGGTAGCTCAATGTTGACCTTTTTAAGGCACCTCCATTCTGTTCTCATTCGTGGCCCTTTCCAAGTTACGTCCCACTTGAAGTTGAGGGTATGCACTTCTCCACAACACCTTCAGCATTTATTGTTTGTAGTAGTTTTCTTAAAGATGGTGATTCTGACAAGTGTGAGCTGATACCTTTTTGCGGTTGAATTCGCACGTGCCTCATAATCCGTTGAAACTGAGCTTTAAGGCATGTCCTTTTTATTTTTCAAGCTGTGATTACCCCTTAGTTCTTCAAAGTGTTCTCTTAAAGTATGTGTCACACTTTTGAAATGTTTTGGCCATGACCCCCCTCAAGACATTTTGAGGGCAGGTTTCATTTACAGTTCTGCAGTACTTGTTCCTATGAAATGACCGTTAGCACAGCCTTTAAAGCTGCTTTTGCAGGTAACTGCCAGAGGGTGGCAGCCTTTCTATGTCCCCCACCCTGGTACCTAGGGAAAAGCCCTTGCGGCCTGTGGTGTTTCTCGGTTATAAATTAGAGTGGAGTGTGCCCGGACAAACCCACACAAGCTGATGTCTCCTTACTTTTGTTGGTTTTTTAAATTTACTTTTTATTTTTCATTGGAGTAGTTTTCCACTGTGTACGTGGACCACTTCTACTTTGTGCATTCCTCGGTTGACGGACATTTTCATTGCTTCCAAGTGTCGGCTATGGTAAATATTGTTGGAGTGCAGGATTGCCAGCCTGTGACTTTTTGATTCTCATTTTCTCAGGTGATAGGCCCAGCAGTGGTTGGGATTGATTGACTGGTAGCACCGTGTTACCCTTTTCAATGCACCTTCTTTGTGTTTTCATTAGTGGCTCTTACCACGTCCCCCTTAGAATCGAGGGTACGCATTTCTCCACAATCGCTTCAGCATTTATTGTTTGCAGCATTTATGCTAATGGCCCTTCTGGCTGCTGTGAGCTGATAGGTTTTTGTAATTTGGGTTTGCATGTCTTTGAAAATTCGTAAAACTCATCATTTTTCTCTGCCGTTTTCTTTTCTGTTAAAAAAAGGAAACAATTGGGAGTACAGTATAACTCTTGAAATTGTCTTCTTGGAAGGTTGCCCTCTTTGGAATTTTTCGGTCGATTTTCCACCCCAGAATTTTTTTAGAGAGCAGGTGTCATTTACCGAACTGCAAGTTTGGTGACTATTTAGTGACCTTTGGCAATGGATGTAAAGCTGCTGTTGTGGGAAGTGGCCTCAAGGAGGCAGCATTTCTCCATTCCCAAATCTGGGTACTAGGGCAGCAGAGTCTTTCTGGAAGTCGTGTTCCTAGGTTGTAAATTACATTGGAATGTGCATGGAGAAACCCCCATTAGATTATGTCTCATTATTTCTTCTTGGTTTTAAAAATTGCTTTAATTGGGGTAAAGCTTAGAATATTGTTTCTCCTAGGTGTACACGACCTGGTTCATTTGTACATTATATATGTCTATTCAAGTACAGATCCTCTTCCCATGTAAAACGTTACTGAGGGTTCCGCAGACCTCCCTTGCTATATGGTCGGTCTTTTTGATATATGTATATAATATGTGTTTGTATGCATACAGTAACACTAATCTTAATTTATCCATTCCCCCCACCTCCTTTCCTTTCAGATGAGCATAGTTTGCTTTCTAAGTCTGTGAGTGTCTTTCTCTGTGGAAATATGTTCATTGGTGTCAGTTATTAGATAACGCCTATAAGTGATATCATAGAATATAGGTCTTTTGCTTTCCGACTTACCTCATGGTTCGTGATTATCTCCAGACTCATTTGTGGTGCCTCAGAGAGCAATGGTTCATTGTCTTCCATGGCTAATATTCCATTGTGTACATGGACCACTTCTTCTTTATCCACTCACCTCTTGTTGGACATTTTGATTGCTTCACTGTCTTGGCTATTGTGAATAAGGCTGCACTGCAGCTTTTGCGGCCGGTGTCTTCTCGATTCTTGTCTTCTCAGGTGAGAGGTCCAATGGTGCGCCTGCTGGATTGAATGGTGCCTCCATTTTTACTTTTAAACACAGCTCCTTTCTGTTCTCATTATTGGCTGTTACCCCTTTACGTCTCACCAGCGGGTAGAGGGTACACAGTTCCCTAAAACCCCTTCAGCATTTATTGTTTGTAGACTTTTTGCTGATGGTCAGTCGACTGGTGTGAGTTGAAACCTTTTTGTAGATTAGATTGCATGGGTCTAACACTCCCTGAGGTTGAGCTTTTATCCATTTTCCTTTTCTTTTTTTAAAAGAGCGTGAGTAAAACTTAACTCTTCATACTCTCTTCTTGAAACATTTGCCTGTGTTGAATTTTTTTGTCCATTCCCTACTTCAGCACAATTTTTTAGGGCAGGTGTCCTTTACAGCCCTGAGTCCTTGGGAATGCTAAGTGACCATGAGCTGTGAGTTTAAAGCTGCTCCTGCAGGGAAAGGTCAGAAGGTGGCAGCATTTCTCCTTTACCAAATTTGGTTACTGGGGAAACAGAGCCTTAATGGAAGTGGTGTTCTAGGTTGTAAATTAGAATGGAATGTGCCAGGAAAAAGCCCTGTAAGTTTATGTCTCATTACTTCTTGTTGATATTTGTAATTTACTTTTTATTTTTTATCCCAGCAAATTTGATTACAATGGTTTGTTTGTTCTAGGTGTGCAAGATGTGGTTCTTTCACACATATTCGTGTATCTATTCTTCCTCGCATCCTTTTTCCCTGTAGGTTATGACACAATGTTGAGTAGTCTCTCTCCTGGTCTTCCGTACGTCTTTGGTGAGTATATATTTCACATGGTTTGTATATCTCTGTTGACCCCAATATGGTAATGTATCCAGTCCTCATCCCTTTCTACTTGGTGAACCATAAGTTTTTTAATGAATCTGTGGTTGCCTTTCTCTGTGGAAATATCTTCATTGGTATCAATTTTTAAGTAACTCCTAAAAGTGATATGATAGGATATGTGTCTTTTGCTTTCTCACTTACTACACGTGGCGTGATTACGTCTAGACTCATCTATGGTGCTGCAAATGGCATTGTTTCACTTTTTTCACTAGCGAATATTCCATCTGTACATGGAGGAGTTCTTCTTTGTCCACCCATCTGTTGGTGGACTTTTTGGTTACTTCCATATCTTGGCTATTGTAATACTGTGCAATGCAGATTTGCCTGCCTGTGTCTTTGCAATTCTCTCTTCTTAGATTTTAGGTCGAGGAGTGGGCCTGCTGGATCATATGGTAGCTCAATGTTGACCTTTTTAAGGCACCTCCATTCTGTTCTCATTCGTGGCCCTTTCCAAGTTACGTCCCACTTGAAGTTGAGGGTATGCACTTCTCCACAACACCTTCAGCATTTATTGTTTGTAGTTTTCTTAAAGATGGTGATTCTGACAAGTGTGAGCTGATACCTTTTTGCGGTTGAATTCGCACGTGCCTCATAATCCGTTGAAACTGAGCTTTAAGGCATGTCCTTTTTATTTTTCAAGCTGTGATTACCCCTTAGTTCTTCAAAGTGTTCTCTTAAAGTATGTGTCACACTTTTGAAATGTTTTGGCCATGACCCCCCTCAAGACATTTTGAGGGCAGGTTTCATTTACAGTTCTGCAGTACTTGTTCCTATGAAATGACCGTTAGCACAGCCTTTAAAGCTGCTTTTGCAGGTAACTGCCAGAGGGTGGCAGCCTTTCTATGTCCCCCACCCTGGTACCTAGGGAAAAGCCCTTGCGGCCTGTGGTGTTTCTCGGTTATAAATTAGAGTGGAGTGTGCCCGGACAAACCCACACAAGCTGATGTCTCCTTACTTTTGTTGGTTTTTTAAATTTACTTTTTATTTTTCATTGGAGTAGTTTTCCACTGTGTACGTGGACCACTTCTACTTTGTGCATTCCTCGGTTGACGGACATTTTCATTGCTTCCAAGTGTCGGCTATGGTAAATATTGTTGGAGTGCAGGATTGCCAGCCTGTGACTTTTTGATTCTCATTTTCTCAGGTGATAGGCCCAGCAGTGGTTGGGATTGATTGACTGGTAGCACCGTGTTACCCTTTTCAAAGCACCTTCTTTGTGTTTTCATTAGTGGCTCTTACCACGTCCCCCTTAGAATCGAGGGTACGCATTTCTCCACAATCGCTTCAGCATTTATTGTTTGCAGCATTTATGCTAATGGCCCTTCTGGCTGCTGTGAGCTGATAGGTTTTTGTAATTTGGGTTTGCATGTCTTTGAAAATTCGTAAAACTCATCATTTTTCTCTGCCGTTTTCTTTTCTGTTAAAAAAAGGAAACAATTGGGAGTACAGTATAACTCTTGAAATTGTCTTCTTGGAAGGTTGCCCTCTTTGGAATTTTTCGGTCGATTTTCCACCCCAGAATTTTTTTAGAGAGCAGGTGTCATTTACCGAACTGCAAGTTTGGTGACTATTTAGTGACCTTTGGCAATGGATGTAAAGCTGCTGTTGTGGGAAGTGGCCTCAAGGAGGCAGCATTTCTCCATTCCCAAATCTGGGTACTAGGGCAGCAGAGTCTTTCTGGAAGTCGTGTTCCTAGGTTGTAAATTACATTGGAATGTGCATGGAGAAACCCCCATAAGATTATGTCTCATTATTTCTTCTTGGTTTTAAAAATTGCTTTAATTGGGGTAAAGCTTAGAATATTGTTTCTCCTAGGTGTACACGATCTGGTTCATTTGTACATTATATATGTCTATTCAAGTACAGATCCTCTTCCCATGTAAAATGTTACTGAGGGTTCCGCAGACCTCCCTTGCTATATGGTCGGTCTTTTTGATATATGTATATAATATGTGTTTGTATGCATACAGTAACACTAATCTTAATTTATCCATTCCCCCCACCTCCTTTCCTTTCAGATGAGCATAGTTTGCTTTCTAAGTCTGTGAGTGTCTTTCTCTGTGGAAATATGTTCATTGGTGTCAGTTATTAGATAACGCCTATAAGTGATATCATAGAATATAGGTCTTTTGCTTTCCGACTTACCTCATGGTTCGTGATTATCTCCAGACTCATTTGTGGTGCCTCAGAGAGCAATGGTTCATTGTCTTCCATGGCTAATATTCCATTGTGTACATGGACCACTTCTTCTTTATCCACTCACCTCTTGTTGGACATTTTGATTGCTTCACTGTCTTGGCTATTGTGAATAAGGCTGCACTGCAGCTTTTGCGGCCGGTGTCTTCTCGATTCTTGTCTTCTCAGGTGAGAGGTCCAATGGTGCGCCTGCTGGATTGAATGGTGCCTCCATTTTTACTTTTAAACACAGCTCCTTTCTGTTCTCATTATTGGCTGTTACCCCTTTACGTCTCACCAGCGGGTAGAGGGTACACAGTTCCCTAAAACCCCTTCAGCATTTATTGTTTGTAGACTTTTTGCTGATGGTCAGTCGACTGGTGTGAGTTGAAACCTTTTTGTAGATTAGATTGCATGGGTCTAACACTCCCTGAGGTTGAGCTTTTATCCATTTTCCTTTTCTTTTTTTAAAAGAGCGTGAGTAAAACTTAACTCTTCATACTCTCTTCTTGAAACATTTGCCTGTGTTGAATTTTTTTGTCCATTCCCTACTTCAGCACAATTTTTTAGGGCAGGTGTCCTTTACAGCCCTGAGTCCTTGGGAATGCTAAGTGACCATGAGCTGTGAGTTTAAAGCTGCTCCTGCAGGGAAAGGTCAGAAGGTGGCAGCATTTCTCCTTTACCAAATTTGGTTACTGGGGAAACAGAGCCTTAATGGAAGTGGTGTTCTAGGTTGTAAATTAGAATGGAATGTGCCAGGAAAAAGCCCTGTAAGTTTATGTCTCATTACTTCTTGTTGATATTTGTAATTTACTTTTTATTTTTTATCCCGGCAAATTTGATTACAATGGTTTGTTTGTTCTAGGTGTGCAAGATGTGGTTCTTTCACACATATTCGTGTATCTATTCTTCCTCGCATCCTTTTTCCCTGTAGGTTATGACACAATGTTGAGTAGTCTCTCTCCTGGTCTTCCGTACGTCTTTGGTGAGTATATATTTCACATGGTTTGTATATCTCTGTTGACCCCAATATGGTAATGTATCCAGTCCTCATCCCTTTCTACTTGGTGAACCATAAGTTTTTTAATGAATCTGTGGTTGCCTTTCTCTGTGGAAATATCTTCATTGGTATCAATTTTTAAGTAACTCCTAAAAGTGATATGATAGGATATGTGTCTTTTGCTTTCTCACTTACTACACGTGGCGTGATTACGTCTAGACTCATCTATGGTGCTGCAAATGGCATTGTTTCACTTTTTTCACTAGCGAATATTCCATCTGTACATGGAGGAGTTCTTCTTTGTCCACCCATCTGTTGGTGGACTTTTTGGTTACTTCCATATCTTGGCTATTGTAATACTGTGCAATGCAGATTTGCCTGCCTGTGTCTTTGCAATTCTCTCTTCTTAGATTTTAGGTCGAGGAGTGGGCCTGCTGGATCATATGGTAGCTCAATGTTGACCTTTTTAAGGCACCTCCATTCTGTTCTCATTCGTGGCCCTTTCCAAGTTACGTCCCACTTGAAGTTGAGGGTATGCACTTCTCCACAACACCTTCAGCATTTATTGTTTGTAGTAGTTTTCTTAAAGATGGTGATTCTGACAAGTGTGAGCTGATACCTTTTTGCGGTTGAATTCGCACGTGCCTCATAATCCGTTGAAACTGAGCTTTAAGGCATGTCCTTTTTATTTTTCAAGCTGTGATTACCCCTTAGTTCTTCAAAGTGTTCTCTTAAAGTATGTGTCACATTTTGAAATGTTTTGGCCATGACCCCCCTCAAGACATTTTGAGGGCAGGTTTCATTTACAGTTCTGCAGTACTTGTTCCTATGAAATGACCGTTAGCACAGCCTTTAAAGCTGCTTTTGCAGGTAACTGCCAGAGGGTGGCAGCCTTTCTATGTCCCCCACCCTGGTACCTAGGGAAAAGCCCTTGCGGCCTGTGGTGTTTCTCGGTTATAAATTAGAGTGGAGTGTGCCCGGACAAACCCACACAAGCTGATGTCTCCTTACTTTTGTTGGTTTTTTAAATTTACTTTTTATTTTTCATTGGAGTAGTTTTCCACTGTGTACGTGGACCACTTCTACTTTGTGCATTCCTCGGTTGACGGACATTTTCATTGCTTCCAGGTGTCGGCTATGGTAAATATTGTTGGAGTGCAGGATTGCCAGCCTGTGACTTTTTGATTCTCATTTTCTCAGGTGATAGGCCCAGCAGTGGTTGGGATTGATTGACTGGTAGCACCGTGTTACCCTTTTCAAAGCACCTTCTTTGTGTTTTCATTAGTGGCTCTTACCACGTCCCCCTTAGAATCGAGGGTACGCATTTCTCCACAATCGCTTCAGCATTTATTGTTTGCAGCATTTATGCTAATGGCCCTTCTGGCTGCTGTGAGCTGATAGGTTTTTGTAATTTGGGTTTGCATGTCTTTGAAAATTCGTAAAACTCATCATTTTTCTCTGCCGTTTTCTTTTCTGTTAAAAAAAGGAAACAATTGGGAGTACAGTATAACTCTTGAAATTGTCTTCTTGGAAGGTTGCCCTCTTTGGAATTTTTCGGTCGATTTTCCACCCCAGAATTTTTTTAGAGAGCAGGTGTCATTTACCGAACTGCAAGTTTGGTGACTATTTAGTGACCTTTGGCAATGGATGTAAAGCTGCTGTTGTGGGAAGTGGCCTCAAGGAGGCAGCATTTCTCCATTCCCAAATCTGGGTACTAGGGCAGCAGAGTCTTTCTGGAAGTCGTGTTCCTAGGTTGTAAATTACATTGGAATGTGCATGGAGAAACCCCCATTAGATTATGTCTCATTATTTCTTCTTGGTTTTAAAAATTGCTTTAATTGGGGTAAAGCTTAGAATATTGTTTCTCCTAGGTGTACACGATCTGGTTCATTTGTACATTATATATGTCTATTCAAGTACAGATCCTCTTCCCATGTAAAATGTTACTGAGGGTTCCGCAGACCTCCCTTGCTATATGGTCGGTCTTTTTGATATATGTATATAATATGTGTTTGTATGCATACAGTAACACTAATCTTAATTTATCCATTCCCCCCACCTCCTTTCCTTTCAGATGAGCATAGTTTGCTTTCTAAGTCTGTGAGTGTCTTTCTCTGTGGAAATATGTTCATTGGTGTCAGTTATTAGATAACGCCTATAAGTGATATCATAGAATATAGGTCTTTTGCTTTCCGACTTACCTCATGGTTCGTGATTATCTCCAGACTCATTTGTGGTGCCTCAGAGAGCAATGGTTCATTGTCTTCCATGGCTAATATTCCATTGTGTACATGGACCACTTCTTCTTTATCCATTCACCTCTTGTTGGACATTTTGATTGCTTCACTGTCTTGGCTATTGTGAATAAGGCTGCACTGCAGCTTTTGCGGCCGGTGTCTTCTCGATTCTTGTCTTCTCAGGTGAGAGGTCCAATGGTGCGCCTGCTGGATTGAATGGTGCCTCCATTTTTACTTTTAAACACAGCTCCTTTCTGTTCTCATTATTGGCTGTTACCCCTTTACGTCTCACCAGCGGGTAGAGGGTACACAGTTCCCTAAAACCCCTTCAGCATTTATTGTTTGTAGACTTTTTGCTGATGGTCAGTCGACTGGTGTGAGTTGAAACCTTTTTGTAGATTAGATTGCATGGGTCTAACACTCCCTGAGGTTGAGCTTTTATCCATTTTCCTTTTCTTTTTTTAAAAGAGCGTGAGTAAAACTTAACTCTTCATACTCTCTTCTTGAAACATTTGCCTGTGTTGAATTTTTTTGTCCATTCCCTACTTCAGCACAATTTTTTAGGGCAGGTGTCCTTTACAGCCCTGAGTCCTTGGGAATGCTAAGTGACCATGAGCTGTGAGTTTAAAGCTGCTCCTGCAGGGAAAGGTCAGAAGGTGGCAGCATTTCTCCTTTACCAAATTTGGTTACTGGGGAAACAGAGCCTTAATGGAAGTGGTGTTCTAGGTTGTAAATTAGAATGGAATGTGCCAGGAAAAAGCCCTGTAAGTTTATGTCTCATTACTTCTTGTTGATATTTGTAATTTACTTTTTATTTTTTATCCCGGCAAATTTGATTACAATGGTTTGTTTGTTCTAGGTGTGCAAGATGTGGTTCTTTCACACATATTCGTGTATCTATTCTTCCTCGCATCCTTTTTCCCTGTAGGTTATGACACAATGTTGAGTAGTCTCTCTCCTGGTCTTCCGTACGTCTTTGGTGAGTATATATTTCACATGGTTTGTATATCTCTGTTGACCCCAATATGGTAATGTATCCAGTCCTCATCCCTTTCTACTTGGTGAACCATAAGTTTTTTAATGAATCTGTGGTTGCCTTTCTCTGTGGAAATATCTTCATTGGTATCAATTTTTAAGTAACTCCTAAAAGTGATATGATAGGATATGTGTCTTTTGCTTTCTCACTTACTACACGTGGCGTGATTACGTCTAGACTCATCTATGGTGCTGCAAATGGCATTGTTTCACTTTTTTCACTAGCGAATATTCCATCTGTACATGGAGGAGTTCTTCTTTGTCCACCCATCTGTTGGTGGACTTTTTGGTTACTTCCATATCTTGGCTATTGTAATACTGTGCAATGCAGATTTGCCTGCCTGTGTCTTTGCAATTCTCTCTTCTTAGATTTTAGGTCGAGGAGTGGGCCTGCTGGATCATATGGTAGCTCAATGTTGACCTTTTTAAGGCACCTCCATTCTGTTCTCATTCGTGGCCCTTTCCAAGTTACGTCCCACTTGAAGTTGAGGGTATGCACTTCTCCACAACACCTTCAGCATTTATTGTTTGTAGTAGTTTTCTTAAAGATGGTGATTCTGACAAGTGTGAGCTGATACCTTTTTGCGGTTGAATTCGCACGTGCCTCATAATCCGTTGAAATTGAGCTTTAAGGCATGTCCTTTTTATTTTTCAAGCTGTGATTACCCCTTAGTTCTTCAAAGTGTTCTCTTAAAGTATGTGTCACACTTTTGAAATGTTTTGGCCATGACCCCCCTCAAGACATTTTGAGGGCAGGTTTCATTTACAGTTCTGCAGTACTTGTTCCTATGAAATGACCGTTAGCACAGCCTTTAAAGCTGCTTTTGCAGGTAACTGCCAGAGGGTGGCAGCCTTTCTATGTCCCCCACCCTGGTACCTAGGGAAAAGCCCTTGCGGCCTGTGGTGTTTCTCGGTTATAAATTAGAGTGGAGTGTGCCCGGACAAACCCACACAAGCTGATGTCTCCTTACTTTTGTTGGTTTTTTAAATTTACTTTTTATTTTTCATTGGAGTAGTTTTCCACTGTGTACGTGGACCACTTCTACTTTGTGCATTCCTCGGTTGACGGACATTTTCATTGCTTCCAGGTGTCGGCTATGGTAAATATTGTTGGAGTGCAGGATTGCCAGCCTGTGACTTTTTGATTCTCATTTTCTCAGGTGATAGGCCCAGCAGTGGTTGGGATTGATTGACTGGTAGCACCGTGTTACCCTTTTCAAAGCACCTTCTTTGTGTTTTCATTAGTGGCTCTTACCACGTCCCCCTTAGAATCGAGGGTACGCATTTCTCCACAATCGCTTCAGCATTTATTGTTTGCAGCATTTATGCTAATGGCCCTTCTGGCTGCTGTGAGCTGATAGGTTTTTGTAATTTGGGTTTGCATGTCTTTGAAAATTCGTAAAACTCATCATTTTTCTCTGCCGTTTTCTTTTCTGTTAAAAAAAGGAAACAATTGGGAGTACAGTATAACTCTTGAAATTGTCTTCTTGGAAGGTTGCCCTCTTTGGAATTTTTCGGTCGATTTTCCACCCCAGAATTTTTTTAGAGAGCAGGTGTCATTTACCGAACTGCAAGTTTGGTGACTATTTAGTGACCTTTGGCAATGGATGTAAAGCTGCTGTTGTGGGAAGTGGCCTCAAGGAGGCAGCATTTCTCCATTCCCAAATCTGGGTACTAGGGCAGCAGAGTCTTTCTGGAAGTCGTGTTCCTAGGTTGTAAATTACATTGGAATGTGCATGGAGAAACCCCCATAAGATTATGTCTCATTATTTCTTCTTGGTTTTAAAAATTGCTTTAATTGGGGTAAAGCTTAGAATATTGTTTCTCCTAGGTGTACACGATCTGGTTCATTTGTACATTATATATGTCTATTCAAGTACAGATCCTCTTCCCATGTAAAATGTTACTGAGGGTTCCGCAGACCTCCCTTGCTATATGGTCGGTCTTTTTGATATATGTATATAATATGTGTTTGTATGCATACAGTAACACTAATCTTAATTTATCCATTCCCCCCACCTCCTTTCCTTTCAGATGAGCATAGTTTGCTTTCTAAGTCTGTGAGTGTCTTTCTCTGTGGAAATATGTTCATTGGTGTCAGTTATTAGATAACGCCTATAAGTGATATCATAGAATATAGGTCTTTTGCTTTCCGACTTACCTCATGGTTCGTGATTATCTCCAGACTCATTTGTGGTGCCTCAGAGAGCAATGGTTCATTGTCTTCCATGGCTAATATTCCATTGTGTACATGGACCACTTCTTCTTTATCCATTCACCTCTTGTTGGACATTTTGATTGCTTCACTGTCTTGGCTATTGTGAATAAGGCTGCACTGCAGCTTTTGCGGCCGGTGTCTTCTCGATTCTTGTCTTCTCAGGTGAGAGGTCCAATGGTGCGCCTGCTGGATTGAATGGTGCCTCCATTTTTACTTTTAAACACAGCTCCTTTCTGTTCTCATTATTGGCTGTTACCCCTTTACGTCTCACCAGCGGGTAGAGGGTACACAGTTCCCTAAAACCCCTTCAGCATTTATTGTTTGTAGACTTTTTGCTGATGGTCAGTCGACTGGTGTGAGTTGAAACCTTTTTGTAGATTAGATTGCATGGGTCTAACACTCCCTGAGGTTGAGCTTTTATCCATTTTCCTTTTCTTTTTTTAAAAGAGCGTGAGTAAAACTTAACTCTTCATACTCTCTTCTTGAAACATTTGCCTGTGTTGAATTTTTTTGTCCATTCCCTACTTCAGCACAATTTTTTAGGGCAGGTGTCCTTTACAGCCCTGAGTCCTTGGGAATGCTAAGTGACCATGAGCTGTGAGTTTAAAGCTGCTCCTGCAGGGAAAGGTCAGAAGGTGGCAGCATTTCTCCTTTACCAAATTTGGTTACTGGGGAAACAGAGCCTTAATGGAAGTGGTGTTCTAGGTTGTAAATTAGAATGGAATGTGCCAGGAAAAAGCCCTGTAAGTTTATGTCTCATTACTTCTTGTTGATATTTGTAATTTACTTTTTTATTTTTTATCCCGGCAAATTTGATTACAATGGTTTGTTTGTTCTAGGTGTGCAAGATGTGGTTCTTTCACACATATTCGTGTATCTATTCTTCCTCGCATCCTTTTTCCCTGTAGGTTATGACACAATGTTGAGTAGTCTCTCTCCTGGTCTTCCGTACGTCTTTGGTGAGTATATATTTCACATGGTTTGTATATCTCTGTTGACCTCAATATGGTAATGTATCCAGTCCTCATCCCTTTCTACTTGGTGAACCATAAGTTTTTTAATGAATCTGTGGTTGCCTTTCTCTGTGGAAATATCTTCATTGGTATCAATTTTTAAGTAACTCCTAAAAGTGATATGATAGGATATGTGTCTTTTGCTTTCTCACTTACTACACGTGGCGTGATTACGTCTAGACTCATCTATGGTGCTGCAAATGGCATTGTTTCACTTTTTTCACTAGCGAATATTCCATCTGTACATGGAGGAGTTCTTCTTTGTCCACCCATCTGTTGGTGGACTTTTTGGTTACTTCCATATCTTGGCTATTGTAATACTGTGCAATGCAGATTTGCCTGCCTGTGTCTTTGCAATTCTCTCTTCTTAGATTTTAGGTCGAGGAGTGGGCCTGCTGGATCATATGGTAGCTCAATGTTGACCTTTTTAAGGCACCTCCATTCTGTTCTCATTCGTGGCCCTTTCCAAGTTACGTCCCACTTGAAGTTGAGGGTATGCACTTCTCCACAACACCTTCAGCATTTATTGTTTGTAGTAGTTTTCTTAAAGATGGTGATTCTGACAAGTGTGAGCTGATACCTTTTTGCGGTTGAATTCGCACGTGCCTCATAATCCGTTGAAACTGAGCTTTAAGGCATGTCCTTTTTATTTTTCAAGCTGTGATTACCCCTTAGTTCTTCAAAGTGTTCTCTTAAAGTATGTGTCACATTTTGAAATGTTTTGGCCATGACCCCCCTCAAGACATTTTGAGGGCAGGTTTCATTTACAGTTCTGCAGTACTTGTTCCTATGAAATGACCGTTAGCACAGCCTTTAAAGCTGCTTTTGCAGGTAACTGCCAGAGGGTGGCAGCCTTTCTATGTCCCCCACCCTGGTACCTAGGGAAAAGCCCTTGCGGCCTGTGGTGTTTCTCGGTTATAAATTAGAGTGGAGTGTGCCCGGACAAACCCACACAAGCTGATGTCTCCTTACTTTTGTTGGTTTTTTAAATTTACTTTTTATTTTTCATTGGAGTAGTTTTCCACTGTGTACGTGGACCACTTCTACTTTGTGCATTCCTCGGTTGACGGACATTTTCATTGCTTCCAAGTGTCGGCTATGGTAAATATTGTTGGAGTGCAGGATTGCCAGCCTGTGACTTTTTGATTCTCATTTTCTCAGGTGATAGGCCCAGCAGTGGTTGGGATTGATTGACTGGTAGCACCGTGTTACCCTTTTCAATGCACCTTCTTTGTGTTTTCATTAGTGGCTCTTACCACGTCCCCCTTAGAATCGAGGGTACGCATTTCTCCACAATCGCTTCAGCATTTATTGTTTGCAGCATTTATGCTAATGGCCCTTCTGGCTGCTGTGAGCTGATAGGTTTTTGTAATTTGGGTTTGCATGTCTTTGAAAATTCGTAAAACTCATCATTTTTCTCTGCCGTTTTCTTTTCTGTTAAAAAAAGGAAACAATTGGGAGTACAGTATAACTCTTGAAATTGTCTTCTTGGAAGGTTGCCCTCTTTGGAATTTTTCGGTCGATTTTCCACCCCAGAATTTTTTTAGAGAGCAGGTGTCATTTACCGAACTGCAAGTTTGGTGACTATTTAGTGACCTTTGGCAATGGATGTAAAGCTGCTGTTGTGGGAAGTGGCCTCAAGGAGGCAGCATTTCTCCATTCCCAAATCTGGGTACTAGGGCAGCAGAGTCTTTCTGGAAGTCGTGTTCCTAGGTTGTAAATTACATTGGAATGTGCATGGAGAAACCCCCATTAGATTATGTCTCATTATTTCTTCTTGGTTTTAAAAATTGCTTTAATTGGGGTAAAGCTTAGAATATTGTTTCTCCTAGGTGTACACGATCTGGTTCATTTGTACATTATATATGTCTATTCAAGTACAGATCCTCTTCCCATGTAAAATGTTACTGAGGGTTCCGCAGACCTCCCTTGCTATATGGTCGGTCTTTTTGATATATGTATATAATATGTGTTTGTATGCATACAGTAACACTAATCTTAATTTATCCATTCCCCCCACCTCCTTTCCTTTCAGATGAGCATAGTTTGCTTTCTAAGTCTGTGAGTGTCTTTCTCTGTGGAAATATGTTCATTGGTGTCAGTTATTAGATAACGCCTATAAGTGATATCATAGAATATAGGTCTTTTGCTTTCCGACTTACCTCATGGTTCGTGATTATCTCCAGACTCATTTGTGGTGCCTCAGAGAGCAATGGTTCATTGTCTTCCATGGCTAATATTCCATTGTGTACATGGACCACTTCTTCTTTATCCATTCACCTCTTGTTGGACATTTTGATTGCTTCACTGTCTTGGCTATTGTGAATAAGGCTGCACTGCAGCTTTTGCGGCCGGTGTCTTCTCGATTCTTGTCTTCTCAGGTGAGAGGTCCAATGGTGCGCCTGCTGGATTGAATGGTGCCTCCATTTTTACTTTTAAACACAGCTCCTTTCTGTTCTCATTATTGGCTGTTACCCCTTTACGTCTCACCAGCGGGTAGAGGGTACACAGTTCCCTAAAACCCCTTCAGCATTTATTGTTTGTAGACTTTTTGCTGATGGTCAGTCGACTGGTGTGAGTTGAAACCTTTTTGTAGATTAGATTGCATGGGTCTAACACTCCCTGAGGTTGAGCTTTTATCCATTTTCCTTTTCTTTTTTTAAAAGAGCGTGAGTAAAACTTAACTCTTCATACTCTCTTCTTGAAACATTTGCCTGTGTTGAATTTTTTTGTCCATTCCCTACTTCAGCACAATTTTTTAGGGCAGGTGTCCTTTACAGCCCTGAGTCCTTGGGAATGCTAAGTGACCATGAGCTGTGAGTTTAAAGCTGCTCCTGCAGGGAAAGGTCAGAAGGTGGCAGCATTTCTCCTTTACCAAATTTGGTTACTGGGGAAACAGAGCCTTAATGGAAGTGGTGTTCTAGGTTGTAAATTAGAATGGAATGTGCCAGGAAAAAGCCCTGTAAGTTTATGTCTCATTACTTCTTGTTGATATTTGTAATTTACTTTTTATTTTTTATCCCGGCAAATTTGATTACAATGGTTTGTTTGTTCTAGGTGTGCAAGATGTGGTTCTTTCACACATATTCGTGTATCTATTCTTCCTCGCATCCTTTTTCCCTGTAGGTTATGACACAATGTTGAGTAGTCTCTCTCCTGGTCTTCCGTACGTCTTTGGTGAGTATATATTTCACATGGTTTGTATATCTCTGTTGACCCCAATATGGTAATGTATCCAGTCCTCATCCCTTTCTACTTGGTGAACCATAAGTTTTTTAATGAATCTGTGGTTGCCTTTCTCTGTGGAAATATCTTCATTGGTATCAATTTTTAAGTAACTCCTAAAAGTGATATGATAGGATATGTGTCTTTTGCTTTCTCACTTACTACACGTGGCGTGATTACGTCTAGACTCATCTATGGTGCTGCAAATGGCATTGTTTCACTTTTTTCACTAGCGAATATTCCATCTGTACATGGAGGAGTTCTTCTTTGTCCACCCATCTGTTGGTGGACTTTTTGGTTACTTCCATATCTTGGCTATTGTAATACTGTGCAATGCAGATTTGCCTGCCTGTGTCTTTGCAATTCTCTCTTCTTAGATTTTAGGTCGAGGAGTGGGCCTGCTGGATCATATGGTAGCTCAATGTTGACCTTTTTAAGGCACCTCCATTCTGTTCTCATTCGTGGCCCTTTCCAAGTTACGTCCCACTTGAAGTTGAGGGTATGCACTTCTCCACAACACCTTCAGCATTTATTGTTTGTAGTAGTTTTCTTAAAGATGGTGATTCTGACAAGTGTGAGCTGATACCTTTTTGCGGTTGAATTCGCACGTGCCTCATAATCCGTTGAAATTGAGCTTTAAGGCATGTCCTTTTTATTTTTCAAGCTGTGATTACCCCTTAGTTCTTCAAAGTGTTCTCTTAAAGTATGTGTCACACTTTTGAAATGTTTTGGCCATGACCCCCCTCAAGACATTTTGAGGGCAGGTTTCATTTACAGTTCTGCAGTACTTGTTCCTATGAAATGACCGTTAGCACAGCCTTTAAAGCTGCTTTTGCAGGTAACTGCCAGAGGGTGGCAGCCTTTCTATGTCCCCCACCCTGGTACCTAGGGAAAAGCCCTTGCGGCCTGTGGTGTTTCTCGGTTATAAATTAGAGTGGAGTGTGCCCGGACAAACCCACACAAGCTGATGTCTCCTTACTTTTGTTGGTTTTTTAAATTTACTTTTTATTTTTCATTGGAGTAGTTTTCCACTGTGTACGTGGACCACTTCTACTTTGTGCATTCCTCGGTTGACGGACATTTTCATTGCTTCCAGGTGTCGGCTATGGTAAATATTGTTGGAGTGCAGGATTGCCAGCCTGTGACTTTTTGATTCTCATTTTCTCAGGTGATAGGCCCAGCAGTGGTTGGGATTGATTGACTGGTAGCACCGTGTTACCCTTTTCAAAGCACCTTCTTTGTGTTTTCATTAGTGGCTCTTACCACGTCCCCCTTAGAATCGAGGGTACGCATTTCTCCACAATCGCTTCAGCATTTATTGTTTGCAGCATTTATGCTAATGGCCCTTCTGGCTGCTGTGAGCTGATAGGTTTTTGTAATTTGGGTTTGCATGTCTTTGAAAATTCGTAAAACTCATCATTTTTCTCTGCCGTTTTCTTTTCTGTTAAAAAAAGGAAACAATTGGGAGTACAGTATAACTCTTGAAATTGTCTTCTTGGAAGGTTGCCCTCTTTGGAATTTTTCGGTCGATTTTCCACCCCAGAATTTTTTTAGAGAGCAGGTGTCATTTACCGAACTGCAAGTTTGGTGACTATTTAGTGACCTTTGGCAATGGATGTAAAGCTGCTGTTGTGGGAAGTGGCCTCAAGGAGGCAGCATTTCTCCATTCCCAAATCTGGGTACTAGGGCAGCAGAGTCTTTCTGGAAGTCGTGTTCCTAGGTTGTAAATTACATTGGAATGTGCATGGAGAAACCCCCATAAGATTATGTCTCATTATTTCTTCTTGGTTTTAAAAATTGCTTTAATTGGGGTAAAGCTTAGAATATTGTTTCTCCTAGGTGTACACGATCTGGTTCATTTGTACATTATATATGTCTATTCAAGTACAGATCCTCTTCCCATGTAAAATGTTACTGAGGGTTCCGCAGACCTCCCTTGCTATATGGTCGGTCTTTTTGATATATGTATATAATATGTGTTTGTATGCATACAGTAACACTAATCTTAATTTATCCATTCCCCCCACCTCCTTTCCTTTCAGATGAGCATAGTTTGCTTTCTAAGTCTGTGAGTGTCTTTCTCTGTGGAAATATGTTCATTGGTGTCAGTTATTAGATAACGCCTATAAGTGATATCATAGAATATAGGTCTTTTGCTTTCCGACTTACCTCATGGTTCGTGATTATCTCCAGACTCATTTGTGGTGCCTCAGAGAGCAATGGTTCATTGTCTTCCATGGCTAATATTCCATTGTGTACATGGACCACTTCTTCTTTATCCACTCACCTCTTGTTGGACATTTTGATTGCTTCACTGTCTTGGCTATTGTGAATAAGGCTGCACTGCAGCTTTTGCGGCCGGTGTCTTCTCGATTCTTGTCTTCTCAGGTGAGAGGTCCAATGGTGCGCCTGCTGGATTGAATGGTGCCTCCATTTTTACTTTTAAACACAGCTCCTTTCTGTTCTCATTATTGGCTGTTACCCCTTTACGTCTCACCAGCGGGTAGAGGGTACACAGTTCCCTAAAACCCCTTCAGCATTTATTGTTTGTAGACTTTTTGCTGATGGTCAGTCGACTGGTGTGAGTTGAAACCTTTTTGTAGATTAGATTGCATGGGTCTAACACTCCCTGAGGTTGAGCTTTTATCCATTTTCCTTTTCTTTTTTTAAAAGAGCGTGAGTAAAACTTAACTCTTCATACTCTCTTCTTGAAACATTTGCCTGTGTTGAATTTTTTTGTCCATTCCCTACTTCAGCACAATTTTTTAGGGCAGGTGTCCTTTACAGCCCTGAGTCCTTGGGAATGCTAAGTGACCATGAGCTGTGAGTTTAAAGCTGCTCCTGCAGGGAAAGGTCAGAAGGTGGCAGCATTTCTCCTTTACCAAATTTGGTTACTGGGGAAACAGAGCCTTAATGGAAGTGGTGTTCTAGGTTGTAAATTAGAATGGAATGTGCCAGGAGAAAGCCCTGTAAGTTTATGTCTCATTACTTCTTGTTGATATTTGTAATTTACTTTTTATTTTTTATCCCGGCAAATTTGATTACAATGGTTTGTTTGTTCTAGGTGTGCAAGATGTGGTTCTTTCACACATATTCGTGTATCTATTCTTCCTCGCATCCTTTTTCCCTGTAGGTTATGACACAATGTTGAGTAGTCTCTCTCCTGGTCTTCCGTACGTCTTTGGTGAGTATATATTTCACATGGTTTGTATATCTCTGTTGACCCCAATATGGTAATGTATCCAGTCCTCATCCCTTTCTACTTGGTGAACCATAAGTTTTTTAATGAATCTGTGGTTGCCTTTCTCTGTGGAAATATCTTCATTGGTATCAATTTTTAAGTAACTCCTAAAAGTGATATGATAGGATATGTGTCTTTTGCTTTCTCACTTACTACACGTGGCGTGATTACGTCTAGACTCATCTATGGTGCTGCAAATGGCATTGTTTCACTTTTTTCACTAGCGAATATTCCATCTGTACATGGAGGAGTTCTTCTTTGTCCACCCATCTGTTGGTGGACTTTTTGGTTACTTCCATATCTTGGCTATTGTAATACTGTGCAATGCAGATTTGCCTGCCTGTGTCTTTGCAATTCTCTCTTCTTAGATTTTAGGTCGAGGAGTGGGCCTGCTGGATCATATGGTAGCTCAATGTTGACCTTTTTAAGGCACCTCCATTCTGTTCTCATTCGTGGCCCTTTCCAAGTTACGTCCCACTTGAAGTTGAGGGTATGCACTTCTCCACAACACCTTCAGCATTTATTGTTTGTAGTTTTCTTAAAGATGGTGATTCTGACAAGTGTGAGCTGATACCTTTTTGCGGTTGAATTCGCACGTGCCTCATAATCCGTTGAAACTGAGCTTTAAGGCATGTCCTTTTTATTTTTCAAGCTGTGATTACCCCTTAGTTCTTCAAAGTGTTCTCTTAAAGTATGTGTCACATTTTGAAATGTTTTGGCCATGACCCCCCTCAAGACATTTTGAGGGCAGGTTTCATTTACAGTTCTGCAGTACTTGTTCCTATGAAATGACCGTTAGCACAGCCTTTAAAGCTGCTTTTGCAGGTAACTGCCAGAGGGTGGCAGCCTTTCTATGTCCCCCACCCTGGTACCTAGGGAAAAGCCCTTGCGGCCTGTGGTGTTTCTCGGTTATAAATTAGAGTGGAGTGTGCCCGGACAAACCCACACAAGCTGATGTCTCCTTACTTTTGTTGGTTTTTTAAATTTACTTTTTATTTTTCATTGGAGTAGTTTTCCACTGTGTACGTGGACCACTTCTACTTTGTGCATTCCTCGGTTGACGGACATTTTCATTGCTTCCAGGTGTCGGCTATGGTAAATATTGTTGGAGTGCAGGATTGCCAGCCTGTGACTTTTTGATTCTCATTTTCTCAGGTGATAGGCCCAGCAGTGGTTGGGATTGATTGACTGGTAGCACCGTGTTACCCTTTTCAAAGCACCTTCTTTGTGTTTTCATTAGTGGCTCTTACCACGTCCCCCTTAGAATCGAGGGTACGCATTTCTCCACAATCGCTTCAGCATTTATTGTTTGCAGCATTTATGCTAATGGCCCTTCTGGCTGCTGTGAGCTGATAGGTTTTTGTAATTTGGGTTTGCATGTCTTTGAAAATTCGTAAAACTCATCATTTTTCTCTGCCGTTTTCTTTTCTGTTAAAAAAAGGAAACAATTGGGAGTACAGTATAACTCTTGAAATTGTCTTCTTGGAAGGTTGCCCTCTTTGGAATTTTTCGGTCGATTTTCCACCCCAGAATTTTTTTAGAGAGCAGGTGTCATTTACCGAACTGCAAGTTTGGTGACTATTTAGTGACCTTTGGCAATGGATGTAAAGCTGCTGTTGTGGGAAGTGGCCTCAAGGAGGCAGCATTTCTCCATTCCCAAATCTGGGTACTAGGGCAGCAGAGTCTTTCTGGAAGTCGTGTTCCTAGGTTGTAAATTACATTGGAATGTGCATGGAGAAACCCCCATAAGATTATGTCTCATTATTTCTTCTTGGTTTTAAAAATTGCTTTAATTGGGGTAAAGCTTAGAATATTGTTTCTCCTAGGTGTACACGATCTGGTTCATTTGTACATTATATATGTCTATTCAAGTACAGATCCTCTTCCCATGTAAAATGTTACTGAGGGTTCCGCAGACCTCCCTTGCTATATGGTCGGTCTTTTTGATATATGTATATAATATGTGTTTGTATGCATACAGTAACACTAATCTTAATTTATCCATTCCCCCCACCTCCTTTCCTTTCAGATGAGCATAGTTTGCTTTCTAAGTCTGTGAGTGTCTTTCTCTGTGGAAATATGTTCATTGGTGTCAGTTATTAGATAACGCCTATAAGTGATATCATAGAATATAGGTCTTTTGCTTTCCGACTTACCTCATGGTTCGTGATTATCTCCAGACTCATTTGTGGTGCCTCAGAGAGCAATGGTTCATTGTCTTCCATGGCTAATATTCCATTGTGTACATGGACCACTTCTTCTTTATCCACTCACCTCTTGTTGGACATTTTGATTGCTTCACTGTCTTGGCTATTGTGAATAAGGCTGCACTGCAGCTTTTGCGGCCGGTGTCTTCTCGATTCTTGTCTTCTCAGGTGAGAGGTCCAATGGTGCGCCTGCTGGATTGAATGGTGCCTCCATTTTTACTTTTAAACACAGCTCCTTTCTGTTCTCATTATTGGCTGTTACCCCTTTACGTCTCACCAGCGGGTAGAGGGTACACAGTTCCCTAAAACCCCTTCAGCATTTATTGTTTGTAGACTTTTTGCTGATGGTCAGTCGACTGGTGTGAGTTGAAACCTTTTTGTAGATTAGATTGCATGGGTCTAACACTCCCTGAGGTTGAGCTTTTATCCATTTTCCTTTTCTTTTTTTAAAAGAGCGTGAGTAAAACTTAACTCTTCATACTCTCTTCTTGAAACATTTGCCTGTGTTGAATTTTTTTGTCCATTCCCTACTTCAGCACAATTTTTTAGGGCAGGTGTCCTTTACAGCCCTGAGTCCTTGGGAATGCTAAGTGACCATGAGCTGTGAGTTTAAAGCTGCTCCTGCAGGGAAAGGTCAGAAGGTGGCAGCATTTCTCCTTTACCAAATTTGGTTACTGGGGAAACAGAGCCTTAATGGAAGTGGTGTTCTAGGTTGTAAATTAGAATGGAATGTGCCAGGAGAAAGCCCTGTAAGTTTATGTCTCATTACTTCTTGTTGATATTTGTAATTTACTTTTTATTTTTTATCCCGGCAAATTTGATTACAATGGTTTGTTTGTTCTAGGTGTGCAAGATGTGGTTCTTTCACACATATTCGTGTATCTATTCTTCCTCGCATCCTTTTTCCCTGTAGGTTATGACACAATGTTGAGTAGTCTCTCTCCTGGTCTTCCGTACGTCTTTGGTGAGTATATATTTCACATGGTTTGTATATCTCTGTTGACCCCAATATGGTAATGTATCCAGTCCTCATCCCTTTCTACTTGGTGAACCATAAGTTTTTTAATGAATCTGTGGTTGCCTTTCTCTGTGGAAATATCTTCATTGGTATCAATTTTTAAGTAACTCCTAAAAGTGATATGATAGGATATGTGTCTTTTGCTTTCTCACTTACTACACGTGGCGTGATTACGTCTAGACTCATCTATGGTGCTGCAAATGGCATTGTTTCACTTTTTTCACTAGCGAATATTCCATCTGTACATGGAGGAGTTCTTCTTTGTCCACCCATCTGTTGGTGGACTTTTTGGTTACTTCCATATCTTGGCTATTGTAATACTGTGCAATGCAGATTTGCCTGCCTGTGTCTTTGCAATTCTCTCTTCTTAGATTTTAGGTCGAGGAGTGGGCCTGCTGGATCATATGGTAGCTCAATGTTGACCTTTTTAAGGCACCTCCATTCTGTTCTCATTCGTGGCCCTTTCCAAGTTACGTCCCACTTGAAGTTGAGGGTATGCACTTCTCCACAACACCTTCAGCATTTATTGTTTGTAGTTTTCTTAAAGATGGTGATTCTGACAAGTGTGAGCTGATACCTTTTTGCGGTTGAATTCGCACGTGCCTCATAATCCGTTGAAACTGAGCTTTAAGGCATGTCCTTTTTATTTTTCAAGCTGTGATTACCCCTTAGTTCTTCAAAGTGTTCTCTTAAAGTATGTGTCACATTTTGAAATGTTTTGGCCATGACCCCCCTCAAGACATTTTGAGGGCAGGTTTCATTTACAGTTCTGCAGTACTTGTTCCTATGAAATGACCGTTAGCACAGCCTTTAAAGCTGCTTTTGCAGGTAACTGCCAGAGGGTGGCAGCCTTTCTATGTCCCCCACCCTGGTACCTAGGGAAAAGCCCTTGCGGCCTGTGGTGTTTCTCGGTTATAAATTAGAGTGGAGTGTGCCCGGACAAACCCACACAAGCTGATGTCTCCTTACTTTTGTTGGTTTTTTAAATTTACTTTTTATTTTTCATTGGAGTAGTTTTCCACTGTGTACGTGGACCACTTCTACTTTGTGCATTCCTCGGTTGACGGACATTTTCATTGCTTCCAGGTGTCGGCTATGGTAAATATTGTTGGAGTGCAGGATTGCCAGCCTGTGACTTTTTGATTCTCATTTTCTCAGGTGATAGGCCCAGCAGTGGTTGGGATTGATTGACTGGTAGCACCGTGTTACCCTTTTCAAAGCACCTTCTTTGTGTTTTCATTAGTGGCTCTTACCACGTCCCCCTTAGAATCGAGGGTACGCATTTCTCCACAATCGCTTCAGCATTTATTGTTTGCAGCATTTATGCTAATGGCCCTTCTGGCTGCTGTGAGCTGATAGGTTTTTGTAATTTGGGTTTGCATGTCTTTGAAAATTCGTAAAACTCATCATTTTTCTCTGCCGTTTTCTTTTCTGTTAAAAAAAGGAAACAATTGGGAGTACAGTATAACTCTTGAAATTGTCTTCTTGGAAGGTTGCCCTCTTTGGAATTTTTCGGTCGATTTTCCACCCCAGAATTTTTTTAGAGAGCAGGTGTCATTTACCGAACTGCAAGTTTGGTGACTATTTAGTGACCTTTGGCAATGGATGTAAAGCTGCTGTTGTGGGAAGTGGCCTCAAGGAGGCAGCATTTCTCCATTCCCAAATCTGGGTACTAGGGCAGCAGAGTCTTTCTGGAAGTCGTGTTCCTAGGTTGTAAATTACATTGGAATGTGCATGGAGAAACCCCCATAAGATTATGTCTCATTATTTCTTCTTGGTTTTAAAAATTGCTTTAATTGGGGTAAAGCTTAGAATATTGTTTCTCCTAGGTGTACACGATCTGGTTCATTTGTACATTATATATGTCTATTCAAGTACAGATCCTCTTCCCATGTAAAATGTTACTGAGGGTTCCGCAGACCTCCCTTGCTATATGGTCGGTCTTTTTGATATATGTATATAATATGTGTTTGTATGCATACAGTAACACTAATCTTAATTTATCCATTCCCCCCACCTCCTTTCCTTTCAGATGAGCATAGTTTGCTTTCTAAGTCTGTGAGTGTCTTTCTCTGTGGAAATATGTTCATTGGTGTCAGTTATTAGATAACGCCTATAAGTGATATCATAGAATATAGGTCTTTTGCTTTCCGACTTACCTCATGGTTCGTGATTATCTCCAGACTCATTTGTGGTGCCTCAGAGAGCAATGGTTCATTGTCTTCCATGGCTAATATTCCATTGTGTACATGGACCACTTCTTCTTTATCCATTCACCTCTTGTTGGACATTTTGATTGCTTCACTGTCTTGGCTATTGTGAATAAGGCTGCACTGCAGCTTTTGCGGCCGGTGTCTTCTCGATTCTTGTCTTCTCAGGTGAGAGGTCCAATGGTGCGCCTGCTGGATTGAATGGTGCCTCCATTTTTACTTTTAAACACAGCTCCTTTCTGTTCTCATTATTGGCTGTTACCCCTTTACGTCTCACCAGCGGGTAGAGGGTACACAGTTCCCTAAAACCCCTTCAGCATTTATTGTTTGTAGACTTTTTGCTGATGGTCAGTCGACTGGTGTGAGTTGAAACCTTTTTGTAGATTAGATTGCATGGGTCTAACACTCCCTGAGGTTGAGCTTTTATCCATTTTCCTTTTCTTTTTTTAAAAGAGCGTGAGTAAAACTTAACTCTTCATACTCTCTTCTTGAAACATTTGCCTGTGTTGAATTTTTTTGTCCATTCCCTACTTCAGCACAATTTTTTAGGGCAGGTGTCCTTTACAGCCCTGAGTCCTTGGGAATGCTAAGTGACCATGAGCTGTGAGTTTAAAGCTGCTCCTGCAGGGAAAGGTCAGAAGGTGGCAGCATTTCTCCTTTACCAAATTTGGTTACTGGGGAAACAGAGCCTTAATGGAAGTGGTGTTCTAGGTTGTAAATTAGAATGGAATGTGCCAGGAAAAAGCCCTGTAAGTTTATGTCTCATTACTTCTTGTTGATATTTGTAATTTACTTTTTATTTTTTATCCCGGCAAATTTGATTACAATGGTTTGTTTGTTCTAGGTGTGCAAGATGTGGTTCTTTCACACATATTCGTGTATCTATTCTTCCTCGCATCCTTTTTCCCTGTAGGTTATGACACAATGTTGAGTAGTCTCTCTCCTGGTCTTCCGTACGTCTTTGGTGAGTATATATTTCACATGGTTTGTATATCTCTGTTGACCCCAATATGGTAATGTATCCAGTCCTCATCCCTTTCTACTTGGTGAACCATAAGTTTTTTAATGAATCTGTGGTTGCCTTTCTCTGTGGAAATATCTTCATTGGTATCAATTTTTAAGTAACTCCTAAAAGTGATATGATAGGATATGTGTCTTTTGCTTTCTCACTTACTACACGTGGCGTGATTACGTCTAGACTCATCTATGGTGCTGCAAATGGCATTGTTTCACTTTTTTCACTAGCGAATATTCCATCTGTACATGGAGGAGTTCTTCTTTGTCCACCCATCTGTTGGTGGACTTTTTGGTTACTTCCATATCTTGGCTATTGTAATACTGTGCAATGCAGATTTGCCTGCCTGTGTCTTTGCAATTCTCTCTTCTTAGATTTTAGGTCGAGGAGTGGGCCTGCTGGATCATATGGTAGCTCAATGTTGACCTTTTTAAGGCACCTCCATTCTGTTCTCATTCGTGGCCCTTTCCAAGTTACGTCCCACTTGAAGTTGAGGGTATGCACTTCTCCACAACACCTTCAGCATTTATTGTTTGTAGTAGTTTTCTTAAAGATGGTGATTCTGACAAGTGTGAGCTGATACCTTTTTGCGGTTGAATTCGCACGTGCCTCATAATCCGTTGAAACTGAGCTTTAAGGCATGTCCTTTTTATTTTTCAAGCTGTGATTACCCCTTAGTTCTTCAAAGTGTTCTCTTAAAGTATGTGTCACATTTTGAAATGTTTTGGCCATGACCCCCCTCAAGACATTTTGAGGGCAGGTTTCATTTACAGTTCTGCAGTACTTGTTCCTATGAAATGACCGTTAGCACAGCCTTTAAAGCTGCTTTTGCAGGTAACTGCCAGAGGGTGGCAGCCTTTCTATGTCCCCCACCCTGGTACCTAGGGAAAAGCCCTTGCGGCCTGTGGTGTTTCTCGGTTATAAATTAGAGTGGAGTGTGCCCGGACAAACCCACACAAGCTGATGTCTCCTTACTTTTGTTGGTTTTTTAAATTTACTTTTTATTTTTCATTGGAGTAGTTTTCCACTGTGTACGTGGACCACTTCTACTTTGTGCATTCCTCGGTTGACGGACATTTTCATTGCTTCCAGGTGTCGGCTATGGTAAATATTGTTGGAGTGCAGGATTGCCAGCCTGTGACTTTTTGATTCTCATTTTCTCAGGTGATAGGCCCAGCAGTGGTTGGGATTGATTGACTGGTAGCACCGTGTTACCCTTTTCAAAGCACCTTCTTTGTGTTTTCATTAGTGGCTCTTACCACGTCCCCCTTAGAATCGAGGGTACGCATTTCTCCACAATCGCTTCAGCATTTATTGTTTGCAGCATTTATGCTAATGGCCCTTCTGGCTGCTGTGAGCTGATAGGTTTTTGTAATTTGGGTTTGCATGTCTTTGAAAATTCGTAAAACTCATCATTTTTCTCTGCCGTTTTCTTTTCTGTTAAAAAAAGGAAACAATTGGGAGTACAGTATAACTCTTGAAATTGTCTTCTTGGAAGGTTGCCCTCTTTGGAATTTTTCGGTCGATTTTCCACCCCAGAATTTTTTTAGAGAGCAGGTGTCATTTACCGAACTGCAAGTTTGGTGACTATTTAGTGACCTTTGGCAATGGATGTAAAGCTGCTGTTGTGGGAAGTGGCCTCAAGGAGGCAGCATTTCTCCATTCCCAAATCTGGGTACTAGGGCAGCAGAGTCTTTCTGGAAGTCGTGTTCCTAGGTTGTAAATTACATTGGAATGTGCATGGAGAAACCCCCATTAGATTATGTCTCATTATTTCTTCTTGGTTTTAAAAATTGCTTTAATTGGGGTAAAGCTTAGAATATTGTTTCTCCTAGGTGTACACGATCTGGTTCATTTGTACATTATATATGTCTATTCAAGTACAGATCCTCTTCCCATGTAAAATGTTACTGAGGGTTCCGCAGACCTCCCTTGCTATATGGTCGGTCTTTTTGATATATGTATATAATATGTGTTTGTATGCATACAGTAACACTAATCTTAATTTATCCATTCCCCCCACCTCCTTTCCTTTCAGATGAGCATAGTTTGCTTTCTAAGTCTGTGAGTGTCTTTCTCTGTGGAAATATGTTCATTGGTGTCAGTTATTAGATAACGCCTATAAGTGATATCATAGAATATAGGTCTTTTGCTTTCCGACTTACCTCATGGTTCGTGATTATCTCCAGACTCATTTGTGGTGCCTCAGAGAGCAATGGTTCATTGTCTTCCATGGCTAATATTCCATTGTGTACATGGACCACTTCTTCTTTATCCATTCACCTCTTGTTGGACATTTTGATTGCTTCACTGTCTTGGCTATTGTGAATAAGGCTGCACTGCAGCTTTTGCGGCCGGTGTCTTCTCGATTCTTGTCTTCTCAGGTGAGAGGTCCAATGGTGCGCCTGCTGGATTGAATGGTGCCTCCATTTTTACTTTTAAACACAGCTCCTTTCTGTTCTCATTATTGGCTGTTACCCCTTTACGTCTCACCAGCGGGTAGAGGGTACACAGTTCCCTAAAACCCCTTCAGCATTTATTGTTTGTAGACTTTTTGCTGATGGTCAGTCGACTGGTGTGAGTTGAAACCTTTTTGTAGATTAGATTGCATGGGTCTAACACTCCCTGAGGTTGAGCTTTTATCCATTTTCCTTTTCTTTTTTTAAAAGAGCGTGAGTAAAACTTAACTCTTCATACTCTCTTCTTGAAACATTTGCCTGTGTTGAATTTTTTTGTCCATTCCCTACTTCAGCACAATTTTTTAGGGCAGGTGTCCTTTACAGCCCTGAGTCCTTGGGAATGCTAAGTGACCATGAGCTGTGAGTTTAAAGCTGCTCCTGCAGGGAAAGGTCAGAAGGTGGCAGCATTTCTCCTTTACCAAATTTGGTTACTGGGGAAACAGAGCCTTAATGGAAGTGGTGTTCTAGGTTGTAAATTAGAATGGAATGTGCCAGGAAAAAGCCCTGTAAGTTTATGTCTCATTACTTCTTGTTGATATTTGTAATTTACTTTTTATTTTTTATCCCAGCAAATTTGATTACAATGGTTTGTTTGTTCTAGGTGTGCAAGATGTGGTTCTTTCACACATATTCGTGTATCTATTCTTCCTCGCATCCTTTTTCCCTGTAGGTTATGACACAATGTTGAGTAGTCTCTCTCCTGGTCTTCCGTACGTCTTTGGTGAGTATATATTTCACATGGTTTGTATATCTCTGTTGACCCCAATATGGTAATGTATCCAGTCCTCATCCCTTTCTACTTGGTGAACCATAAGTTTTTTAATGAATCTGTGGTTGCCTTTCTCTGTGGAAATATCTTCATTGGTATCAATTTTTAAGTAACTCCTAAAAGTGATATGATAGGATATGTGTCTTTTGCTTTCTCACTTACTACACGTGGCGTGATTACGTCTAGACTCATCTATGGTGCTGCAAATGGCATTGTTTCACTTTTTTCACTAGCGAATATTCCATCTGTACATGGAGGAGTTCTTCTTTGTCCACCCATCTGTTGGTGGACTTTTTGGTTACTTCCATATCTTGGCTATTGTAATACTGTGCAATGCAGATTTGCCTGCCTGTGTCTTTGCAATTCTCTCTTCTTAGATTTTAGGTCGAGGAGTGGGCCTGCTGGATCATATGGTAGCTCAATGTTGACCTTTTTAAGGCACCTCCATTCTGTTCTCATTCGTGGCCCTTTCCAAGTTACGTCCCACTTGAAGTTGAGGGTATGCACTTCTCCACAACACCTTCAGCATTTATTGTTTGTAGTAGTTTTCTTAAAGATGGTGATTCTGACAAGTGTGAGCTGATACCTTTTTGCGGTTGAATTCGCACGTGCCTCATAATCCGTTGAAATTGAGCTTTAAGGCATGTCCTTTTTATTTTTCAAGCTGTGATTACCCCTTAGTTCTTCAAAGTGTTCTCTTAAAGTATGTGTCACACTTTTGAAATGTTTTGGCCATGACCCCCCTCAAGACATTTTGAGGGCAGGTTTCATTTACAGTTCTGCAGTACTTGTTCCTATGAAATGACCGTTAGCACAGCCTTTAAAGCTGCTTTTGCAGGTAACTGCCAGAGGGTGGCAGCCTTTCTATGTCCCCCACCCTGGTACCTAGGGAAAAGCCCTTGCGGCCTGTGGTGTTTCTCGGTTATAAATTAGAGTGGAGTGTGCCCGGACAAACCCACACAAGCTGATGTCTCCTTACTTTTGTTGGTTTTTTAAATTTACTTTTTATTTTTCATTGGAGTAGTTTTCCACTGTGTACGTGGACCACTTCTACTTTGTGCATTCCTCGGTTGACGGACATTTTCATTGCTTCCAGGTGTCGGCTATGGTAAATATTGTTGGAGTGCAGGATTGCCAGCCTGTGACTTTTTGATTCTCATTTTCTCAGGTGATAGGCCCAGCAGTGGTTGGGATTGATTGACTGGTAGCACCGTGTTACCCTTTTCAAAGCACCTTCTTTGTGTTTTCATTAGTGGCTCTTACCACGTCCCCCTTAGAATCGAGGGTACGCATTTCTCCACAATCGCTTCAGCATTTATTGTTTGCAGCATTTATGCTAATGGCCCTTCTGGCTGCTGTGAGCTGATAGGTTTTTGTAATTTGGGTTTGCATGTCTTTGAAAATTCGTAAAACTCATCATTTTTCTCTGCCGTTTTCTTTTCTGTTAAAAAAAGGAAACAATTGGGAGTACAGTATAACTCTTGAAATTGTCTTCTTGGAAGGTTGCCCTCTTTGGAATTTTTCGGTCGATTTTCCACCCCAGAATTTTTTTAGAGAGCAGGTGTCATTTACCGAACTGCAAGTTTGGTGACTATTTAGTGACCTTTGGCAATGGATGTAAAGCTGCTGTTGTGGGAAGTGGCCTCAAGGAGGCAGCATTTCTCCATTCCCAAATCTGGGTACTAGGGCAGCAGAGTCTTTCTGGAAGTCGTGTTCCTAGGTTGTAAATTACATTGGAATGTGCATGGAGAAACCCCCATAAGATTATGTCTCATTATTTCTTCTTGGTTTTAAAAATTGCTTTAATTGGGGTAAAGCTTAGAATATTGTTTCTCCTAGGTGTACACGATCTGGTTCATTTGTACATTATATATGTCTATTCAAGTACAGATCCTCTTCCCATGTAAAATGTTACTGAGGGTTCCGCAGACCTCCCTTGCTATATGGTCGGTCTTTTTGATATATGTATATAATATGTGTTTGTATGCATACAGTAACACTAATCTTAATTTATCCATTCCCCCCACCTCCTTTCCTTTCAGATGAGCATAGTTTGCTTTCTAAGTCTGTGAGTGTCTTTCTCTGTGGAAATATGTTCATTGGTGTCAGTTATTAGATAACGCCTATAAGTGATATCATAGAATATAGGTCTTTTGCTTTCCGACTTACCTCATGGTTCGTGATTATCTCCAGACTCATTTGTGGTGCCTCAGAGAGCAATGGTTCATTGTCTTCCATGGCTAATATTCCATTGTGTACATGGACCACTTCTTCTTTATCCATTCACCTCTTGTTGGACATTTTGATTGCTTCACTGTCTTGGCTATTGTGAATAAGGCTGCACTGCAGCTTTTGCGGCCGGTGTCTTCTCGATTCTTGTCTTCTCAGGTGAGAGGTCCAATGGTGCGCCTGCTGGATTGAATGGTGCCTCCATTTTTACTTTTAAACACAGCTCCTTTCTGTTCTCATTATTGGCTGTTACCCCTTTACGTCTCACCAGCGGGTAGAGGGTACACAGTTCCCTAAAACCCCTTCAGCATTTATTGTTTGTAGACTTTTTGCTGATGGTCAGTCGACTGGTGTGAGTTGAAACCTTTTTGTAGATTAGATTGCATGGGTCTAACACTCCCTGAGGTTGAGCTTTTATCCATTTTCCTTTTCCTTTTTTAAAAGAGCGTGAGTAAAACTTAACTCTTCATACTCTCTTCTTGAAACATTTGCCTGTGTTGAATTTTTTTGTCCATTCCCTACTTCAGCACAATTTTTTAGGGCAGGTGTCCTTTACAGCCCTGAGTCCTTGGGAATGCTAAGTGACCATGAGCTGTGAGTTTAAAGCTGCTCCTGCAGGGAAAGGTCAGAAGGTGGCAGCATTTCTCCTTTACCAAATTTGGTTACTGGGGAAACAGAGCCTTAATGGAAGTGGTGTTCTAGGTTGTAAATTAGAATGGAATGTGCCAGGAAAAAGCCCTGTAAGTTTATGTCTCATTACTTCTTGTTGATATTTGTAATTTACTTTTTTATTTTTTATCCCGGCAAATTTGATTACAATGGTTTGTTTGTTCTAGGTGTGCAAGATGTGGTTCTTTCACACATATTCGTGTATCTATTCTTCCTCGCATCCTTTTTCCCTGTAGGTTATGACACAATGTTGAGTAGTCTCTCTCCTGGTCTTCCGTACGTCTTTGGTGAGTATATATTTCACATGGTTTGTATATCTCTGTTGACCTCAATATGGTAATGTATCCAGTCCTCATCCCTTTCTACTTGGTGAACCATAAGTTTTTTAATGAATCTGTGGTTGCCTTTCTCTGTGGAAATATCTTCATTGGTATCAATTTTTAAGTAACTCCTAAAAGTGATATGATAGGATATGTGTCTTTTGCTTTCTCACTTACTACACGTGGCGTGATTACGTCTAGACTCATCTATGGTGCTGCAAATGGCATTGTTTCACTTTTTTCACTAGCGAATATTCCATCTGTACATGGAGGAGTTCTTCTTTGTCCACCCATCTGTTGGT
Organism: Balaenoptera ricei; assembly: GCF_028023285.1. Lineage (NCBI taxonomy): Eukaryota > Metazoa > Chordata > Mammalia > Artiodactyla > Balaenopteridae > Balaenoptera > Balaenoptera ricei. Next base: position 122,015,766 of record NC_082654.1, read on the forward strand.
GGACTTTTTGGTTACTTCCATATCTTGGCTATTGTAATACTGTGCAATGCAGATTTGCCTGCCTGTGTCTTTGCAATTCTCTCTTCTTAGATTTTAGGTCGAGGAGTGGGCCTGCTGGATCATATGGTAGCTCAATGTTGACCTTTTTAAGGCACCTCCATTCTGTTCTCATTCGTGGCCCTTTCCAAGTTACGTCCCACTTGAAGTTGAGGGTATGCACTTCTCCACAACACCTTCAGCATTTATTGTTTGTAGTAGTTTTCTTAAAGATGGTGATTCTGACAAGTGTGAGCTGATACCTTTTTGCGGTTGAATTCGCACGTGCCTCATAATCCGTTGAAACTGAGCTTTAAGGCATGTCCTTTTTATTTTTCAAGCTGTGATTACCCCTTAGTTCTTCAAAGTGTTCTCTTAAAGTATGTGTCACACTTTTGAAATGTTTTGGCCATGACCCCCCTCAAGACATTTTGAGGGCAGGTTTCATTTACAGTTCTGCAGTACTTGTTCCTATGAAATGACCGTTAGCACAGCCTTTAAAGCTGCTTTTGCAGGTAACTGCCAGAGGGTGGCAGCCTTTCTATGTCCCCCACCCTGGTACCTAGGGAAAAGCCCTTGCGGCCTGTGGTGTTTCTCGGTTATAAATTAGAGTGGAGTGTGCCCGGACAAACCCACACAAGCTGATGTCTCCTTACTTTTGTTGGTTTTTTAAATTTACTTTTTATTTTTCATTGGAGTAGTTTTCCACTGTGTACGTGGACCACTTCTACTTTGTGCATTCCTCGGTTGACGGACATTTTCATTGCTTCCAGGTGTCGGCTATGGTAAATATTGTTGGAGTGCAGGATTGCCAGCCTGTGACTTTTTGATTCTCATTTTCTCAGGTGATAGGCCCAGCAGTGGTTGGGATTGATTGACTGGTAACACCGTGTTACCCTTTTCAAAGCACCTTCTTTGTGTTTTCATTAGTGGCTCTTACCACGTCCCCCTTAGAATCGAGGGTACGCATTTCTCCACAATCGCTTCAGCATTTATTGTTTGCAGCATTTATGCTAATGGCCCTTCTGGCTGCTGTGAGCTGATAGGTTTTTGTAATTTGGGTTTGCATGTCTTTGAAAATTCGTAAAACTCATCATTTTTCTCTGCCGTTTTCTTTTCTGTTAAAAAAAGGAAACAATTGGGAGTACAGTATAACTCTTGAAATTGTCTTCTTGGAAGGTTGCCCTCTTTGGAATTTTTCGGTCGATTTTCCACCCCAGAATTTTTTTAGAGAGCAGGTGTCATTTACCGAACTGCAAGTTTGGTGACTATTTAGTGACCTTTGGCAATGGATGTAAAGCTGCTGTTGTGGGAAGTGGCCTCAAGGAGGCAGCATTTCTCCATTCCCAAATCTGGGTACTAGGGCAGCAGAGTCTTTCTGGAAGTCGTGTTCCTAGGTTGTAAATTACATTGGAATGTGCATGGAGAAACCCCCATAAGATTATGTCTCATTATTTCTTCTTGGTTTTAAAAATTGCTTTAATTGGGGTAAAGCTTAGAATATTGTTTCTCCTAGGTGTACACGATCTGGTTCATTTGTACATTATATATGTCTATTCAAGTACAGATCCTCTTCCCATGTAAAATGTTACTGAGGGTTCCGCAGACCTCCCTTGCTATATGGTCGGTCTTTTTGATATATGTATATAATATGTGTTTGTATGCATACAGTAACACTAATCTTAATTTATCCATTCCCCCCACCTCCTTTCCTTTCAGATGAGCATAGTTTGCTTTCTAAGTCTGTGAGTGTCTTTCTCTGTGGAAATATGTTCATTGGTGTCAGTTATTAGATAACGCCTATAAGTGATATCATAGAATATAGGTCTTTTGCTTTCCGACTTACCTCATGGTTCGTGATTATCTCCAGACTCATTTGTGGTGCCTCAGAGAGCAATGGTTCATTGTCTTCCATGGCTAATATTCCATTGTGTACATGGACCACTTCTTCTTTATCCACTCACCTCTTGTTGGACATTTTGATTGCTTCACTGTCTTGGCTATTGTGAATAAGGCTGCACTGCAGCTTTTGCGGCCGGTGTCTTCTCGATTCTTGTCTTCTCAGGTGAGAGGTCCAATGGTGCGCCTGCTGGATTGAATGGTGCCTCCATTTTTACTTTTAAACACAGCTCCTTTCTGTTCTCATTATTGGCTGTTACCCCTTTACGTCTCACCAGCGGGTAGAGGGTACACAGTTCCCTAAAACCCCTTCAGCATTTATTGTTTGTAGACTTTTTGCTGATGGTCAGTCGACTGGTGTGAGTTGAAACCTTTTTGTAGATTAGATTGCATGGGTCTAACACTCCCTGAGGTTGAGCTTTTATCCATTTTCCTTTTCTTTTTTTAAAAGAGCGTGAGTAAAACTTAACTCTTCATACTCTCTTCTTGAAACATTTGCCTGTGTTGAATTTTTTTGTCCATTCCCTACTTCAGCACAATTTTTTAGGGCAGGTGTCCTTTACAGCCCTGAGTCCTTGGGAATGCTAAGTGACCATGAGCTGTGAGTTTAAAGCTGCTCCTGCAGGGAAAGGTCAGAAGGTGGCAGCATTTCTCCTTTACCAAATTTGGTTACTGGGGAAACAGAGCCTTAATGGAAGTGGTGTTCTAGGTTGTAAATTAGAATGGAATGTGCCAGGAGAAAGCCCTGTAAGTTTATGTCTCATTACTTCTTGTTGATATTTGTAATTTACTTTTTATTTTTTATCCCGGCAAATTTGATTACAATGGTTTGTTTGTTCTAGGTGTGCAAGATGTGGTTCTTTCACACATATTCGTGTATCTATTCTTCCTCGCATCCTTTTTCCCTGTAGGTTATGACACAATGTTGAGTAGTCTCTCTCCTGGTCTTCCGTACGTCTTTGGTGAGTATATATTTCACATGGTTTGTATATCTCTGTTGACCCCAATATGGTAATGTATCCAGTCCTCATCCCTTTCTACTTGGTGAACCATAAGTTTTTTAATGAATCTGTGGTTGCCTTTCTCTGTGGAAATATCTTCATTGGTATCAATTTTTAAGTAACTCCTAAAAGTGATATGATAGGATATGTGTCTTTTGCTTTCTCACTTACTACACGTGGCGTGATTACGTCTAGACTCATCTATGGTGCTGCAAATGGCATTGTTTCACTTTTTTCACTAGCGAATATTCCATCTGTACATGGAGGAGTTCTTCTTTGTCCACCCATCTGTTGGTGGACTTTTTGGTTACTTCCATATCTTGGCTATTGTAATACTGTGCAATGCAGATTTGCCTGCCTGTGTCTTTGCAATTCTCTCTTCTTAGATTTTAGGTCGAGGAGTGGGCCTGCTGGATCATATGGTAGCTCAATGTTGACCTTTTTAAGGCACCTCCATTCTGTTCTCATTCGTGGCCCTTTCCAAGTTACGTCCCACTTGAAGTTGAGGGTATGCACTTCTCCACAACACCTTCAGCATTTATTGTTTGTAGTTTTCTTAAAGATGGTGATTCTGACAAGTGTGAGCTGATACCTTTTTGCGGTTGAATTCGCACGTGCCTCATAATCCGTTGAAACTGAGCTTTAAGGCATGTCCTTTTTATTTTTCAAGCTGTGATTACCCCTTAGTTCTTCAAAGTGTTCTCTTAAAGTATGTGTCACATTTTGAAATGTTTTGGCCATGACCCCCCTCAAGACATTTTGAGGGCAGGTTTCATTTACAGTTCTGCAGTACTTGTTCCTATGAAATGACCGTTAGCACAGCCTTTAAAGCTGCTTTTGCAGGTAACTGCCAGAGGGTGGCAGCCTTTCTATGTCCCCCACCCTGGTACCTAGGGAAAAGCCCTTGCGGCCTGTGGTGTTTCTCGGTTATAAATTAGAGTGGAGTGTGCCCGGACAAACCCACACAAGCTGATGTCTCCTTACTTTTGTTGGTTTTTTAAATTTACTTTTTATTTTTCATTGGAGTAGTTTTCCACTGTGTACGTGGACCACTTCTACTTTGTGCATTCCTCGGTTGACGGACATTTTCATTGCTTCCAGGTGTCGGCTATGGTAAATATTGTTGGAGTGCAGGATTGCCAGCCTGTGACTTTTTGATTCTCATTTTCTCAGGTGATAGGCCCAGCAGTGGTTGGGATTGATTGACTGGTAGCACCGTGTTACCCTTTTCAAAGCACCTTCTTTGTGTTTTCATTAGTGGCTCTTACCACGTCCCCCTTAGAATCGAGGGTACGCATTTCTCCACAATCGCTTCAGCATTTATTGTTTGCAGCATTTATGCTAATGGCCCTTCTGGCTGCTGTGAGCTGATAGGTTTTTGTAATTTGGGTTTGCATGTCTTTGAAAATTCGTAAAACTCATCATTTTTCTCTGCCGTTTTCTTTTCTGTTAAAAAAAGGAAACAATTGGGAGTACAGTATAACTCTTGAAATTGTCTTCTTGGAAGGTTGCCCTCTTTGGAATTTTTCGGTCGATTTTCCACCCCAGAATTTTTTTAGAGAGCAGGTGTCATTTACCGAACTGCAAGTTTGGTGACTATTTAGTGACCTTTGGCAATGGATGTAAAGCTGCTGTTGTGGGAAGTGGCCTCAAGGAGGCAGCATTTCTCCATTCCCAAATCTGGGTACTAGGGCAGCAGAGTCTTTCTGGAAGTCGTGTTCCTAGGTTGTAAATTACATTGGAATGTGCATGGAGAAACCCCCATAAGATTATGTCTCATTATTTCTTCTTGGTTTTAAAAATTGCTTTAATTGGGGTAAAGCTTAGAATATTGTTTCTCCTAGGTGTACACGATCTGGTTCATTTGTACATTATATATGTCTATTCAAGTACAGATCCTCTTCCCATGTAAAATGTTACTGAGGGTTCCGCAGACCTCCCTTGCTATATGGTCGGTCTTTTTGATATATGTATATAATATGTGTTTGTATGCATACAGTAACACTAATCTTAATTTATCCATTCCCCCCACCTCCTTTCCTTTCAGATGAGCATAGTTTGCTTTCTAAGTCTGTGAGTGTCTTTCTCTGTGGAAATATGTTCATTGGTGTCAGTTATTAGATAACGCCTATAAGTGATATCATAGAATATAGGTCTTTTGCTTTCCGACTTACCTCATGGTTCGTGATTATCTCCAGACTCATTTGTGGTGCCTCAGAGAGCAATGGTTCATTGTCTTCCATGGCTAATATTCCATTGTGTACATGGACCACTTCTTCTTTATCCACTCACCTCTTGTTGGACATTTTGATTGCTTCACTGTCTTGGCTATTGTGAATAAGGCTGCACTGCAGCTTTTGCGGCCGGTGTCTTCTCGATTCTTGTCTTCTCAGGTGAGAGGTCCAATGGTGCGCCTGCTGGATTGAATGGTGCCTCCATTTTTACTTTTAAACACAGCTCCTTTCTGTTCTCATTATTGGCTGTTACCCCTTTACGTCTCACCAGCGGGTAGAGGGTACACAGTTCCCTAAAACCCCTTCAGCATTTATTGTTTGTAGACTTTTTGCTGATGGTCAGTCGACTGGTGTGAGTTGAAACCTTTTTGTAGATTAGATTGCATGGGTCTAACACTCCCTGAGGTTGAGCTTTTATCCATTTTCCTTTTCTTTTTTTAAAAGAGCGTGAGTAAAACTTAACTCTTCATACTCTCTTCTTGAAACATTTGCCTGTGTTGAATTTTTTTGTCCATTCCCTACTTCAGCACAATTTTTTAGGGCAGGTGTCCTTTACAGCCCTGAGTCCTTGGGAATGCTAAGTGACCATGAGCTGTGAGTTTAAAGCTGCTCCTGCAGGGAAAGGTCAGAAGGTGGCAGCATTTCTCCTTTACCAAATTTGGTTACTGGGGAAACAGAGCCTTAATGGAAGTGGTGTTCTAGGTTGTAAATTAGAATGGAATGTGCCAGGAGAAAGCCCTGTAAGTTTATGTCTCATTACTTCTTGTTGATATTTGTAATTTACTTTTTATTTTTTATCCCGGCAAATTTGATTACAATGGTTTGTTTGTTCTAGGTGTGCAAGATGTGGTTCTTTCACACATATTCGTGTATCTATTCTTCCTCGCATCCTTTTTCCCTGTAGGTTATGACACAATGTTGAGTAGTCTCTCTCCTGGTCTTCCGTACGTCTTTGGTGAGTATATATTTCACATGGTTTGTATATCTCTGTTGACCCCAATATGGTAATGTATCCAGTCCTCATCCCTTTCTACTTGGTGAACCATAAGTTTTTTAATGAATCTGTGGTTGCCTTTCTCTGTGGAAATATCTTCATTGGTATCAATTTTTAAGTAACTCCTAAAAGTGATATGATAGGATATGTGTCTTTTGCTTTCTCACTTACTACACGTGGCGTGATTACGTCTAGACTCATCTATGGTGCTGCAAATGGCATTGTTTCACTTTTTTCACTAGCGAATATTCCATCTGTACATGGAGGAGTTCTTCTTTGTCCACCCATCTGTTGGTGGACTTTTTGGTTACTTCCATATCTTGGCTATTGTAATACTGTGCAATGCAGATTTGCCTGCCTGTGTCTTTGCAATTCTCTCTTCTTAGATTTTAGGTCGAGGAGTGGGCCTGCTGGATCATATGGTAGCTCAATGTTGACCTTTTTAAGGCACCTCCATTCTGTTCTCATTCGTGGCCCTTTCCAAGTTACGTCCCACTTGAAGTTGAGGGTATGCACTTCTCCACAACACCTTCAGCATTTATTGTTTGTAGTTTTCTTAAAGATGGTGATTCTGACAAGTGTGAGCTGATACCTTTTTGCGGTTGAATTCGCACGTGCCTCATAATCCGTTGAAACTGAGCTTTAAGGCATGTCCTTTTTATTTTTCAAGCTGTGATTACCCCTTAGTTCTTCAAAGTGTTCTCTTAAAGTATGTGTCACATTTTGAAATGTTTTGGCCATGACCCCCCTCAAGACATTTTGAGGGCAGGTTTCATTTACAGTTCTGCAGTACTTGTTCCTATGAAATGACCGTTAGCACAGCCTTTAAAGCTGCTTTTGCAGGTAACTGCCAGAGGGTGGCAGCCTTTCTATGTCCCCCACCCTGGTACCTAGGGAAAAGCCCTTGCGGCCTGTGGTGTTTCTCGGTTATAAATTAGAGTGGAGTGTGCCCGGACAAACCCACACAAGCTGATGTCTCCTTACTTTTGTTGGTTTTTTAAATTTACTTTTTATTTTTCATTGGAGTAGTTTTCCACTGTGTACGTGGACCACTTCTACTTTGTGCATTCCTCGGTTGACGGACATTTTCATTGCTTCCAGGTGTCGGCTATGGTAAATATTGTTGGAGTGCAGGATTGCCAGCCTGTGACTTTTTGATTCTCATTTTCTCAGGTGATAGGCCCAGCAGTGGTTGGGATTGATTGACTGGTAGCACCGTGTTACCCTTTTCAAAGCACCTTCTTTGTGTTTTCATTAGTGGCTCTTACCACGTCCCCCTTAGAATCGAGGGTACGCATTTCTCCACAATCGCTTCAGCATTTATTGTTTGCAGCATTTATGCTAATGGCCCTTCTGGCTGCTGTGAGCTGATAGGTTTTTGTAATTTGGGTTTGCATGTCTTTGAAAATTCGTAAAACTCATCATTTTTCTCTGCCGTTTTCTTTTCTGTTAAAAAAAGGAAACAATTGGGAGTACAGTATAACTCTTGAAATTGTCTTCTTGGAAGGTTGCCCTCTTTGGAATTTTTCGGTCGATTTTCCACCCCAGAATTTTTTTAGAGAGCAGGTGTCATTTACCGAACTGCAAGTTTGGTGACTATTTAGTGACCTTTGGCAATGGATGTAAAGCTGCTGTTGTGGGAAGTGGCCTCAAGGAGGCAGCATTTCTCCATTCCCAAATCTGGGTACTAGGGCAGCAGAGTCTTTCTGGAAGTCGTGTTCCTAGGTTGTAAATTACATTGGAATGTGCATGGAGAAACCCCCATAAGATTATGTCTCATTATTTCTTCTTGGTTTTAAAAATTGCTTTAATTGGGGTAAAGCTTAGAATATTGTTTCTCCTAGGTGTACACGATCTGGTTCATTTGTACATTATATATGTCTATTCAAGTACAGATCCTCTTCCCATGTAAAATGTTACTGAGGGTTCCGCAGACCTCCCTTGCTATATGGTCGGTCTTTTTGATATATGTATATAATATGTGTTTGTATGCATACAGTAACACTAATCTTAATTTATCCATTCCCCCCACCTCCTTTCCTTTCAGATGAGCATAGTTTGCTTTCTAAGTCTGTGAGTGTCTTTCTCTGTGGAAATATGTTCATTGGTGTCAGTTATTAGATAACGCCTATAAGTGATATCATAGAATATAGGTCTTTTGCTTTCCGACTTACCTCATGGTTCGTGATTATCTCCAGACTCATTTGTGGTGCCTCAGAGAGCAATGGTTCATTGTCTTCCATGGCTAATATTCCATTGTGTACATGGACCACTTCTTCTTTATCCACTCACCTCTTGTTGGACATTTTGATTGCTTCACTGTCTTGGCTATTGTGAATAAGGCTGCACTGCAGCTTTTGCGGCCGGTGTCTTCTCGATTCTTGTCTTCTCAGGTGAGAGGTCCAATGGTGCGCCTGCTGGATTGAATGGTGCCTCCATTTTTACTTTTAAACACAGCTCCTTTCTGTTCTCATTATTGGCTGTTACCCCTTTACGTCTCACCAGCGGGTAGAGGGTACACAGTTCCCTAAAACCCCTTCAGCATTTATTGTTTGTAGACTTTTTGCTGATGGTCAGTCGACTGGTGTGAGTTGAAACCTTTTTGTAGATTAGATTGCATGGGTCTAACACTCCCTGAGGTTGAGCTTTTATCCATTTTCCTTTTCTTTTTTTAAAAGAGCGTGAGTAAAACTTAACTCTTCATACTCTCTTCTTGAAACATTTGCCTGTGTTGAATTTTTTTGTCCATTCCCTACTTCAGCACAATTTTTTAGGGCAGGTGTCCTTTACAGCCCTGAGTCCTTGGGAATGCTAAGTGACCATGAGCTGTGAGTTTAAAGCTGCTCCTGCAGGGAAAGGTCAGAAGGTGGCAGCATTTCTCCTTTACCAAATTTGGTTACTGGGGAAACAGAGCCTTAATGGAAGTGGTGTTCTAGGTTGTAAATTAGAATGGAATGTGCCAGGAGAAAGCCCTGTAAGTTTATGTCTCATTACTTCTTGTTGATATTTGTAATTTACTTTTTATTTTTTATCCCGGCAAATTTGATTACAATGGTTTGTTTGTTCTAGGTGTGCAAGATGTGGTTCTTTCACACATATTCGTGTATCTATTCTTCCTCGCATCCTTTTTCCCTGTAGGTTATGACACAATGTTGAGTAGTCTCTCTCCTGGTCTTCCGTACGTCTTTGGTGAGTATATATTTCACATGGTTTGTATATCTCTGTTGACCCCAATATGGTAATGTATCCAGTCCTCATCCCTTTCTACTTGGTGAACCATAAGTTTTTTAATGAATCTGTGGTTGCCTTTCTCTGTGGAAATATCTTCATTGGTATCAATTTTTAAGTAACTCCTAAAAGTGATATGATAGGATATGTGTCTTTTGCTTTCTCACTTACTACACGTGGCGTGATTACGTCTAGACTCATCTATGGTGCTGCAAATGGCATTGTTTCACTTTTTTCACTAGCGAATATTCCATCTGTACATGGAGGAGTTCTTCTTTGTCCACCCATCTGTTGGTGGACTTTTTGGTTACTTCCATATCTTGGCTATTGTAATACTGTGCAATGCAGATTTGCCTGCCTGTGTCTTTGCAATTCTCTCTTCTTAGATTTTAGGTCGAGGAGTGGGCCTGCTGGATCATATGGTAGCTCAATGTTGACCTTTTTAAGGCACCTCCATTCTGTTCTCATTCGTGGCCCTTTCCAAGTTACGTCCCACTTGAAGTTGAGGGTATGCACTTCTCCACAACACCTTCAGCATTTATTGTTTGTAGTAGTTTTCTTAAAGATGGTGATTCTGACAAGTGTGAGCTGATACCTTTTTGCGGTTGAATTCGCACGTGCCTCATAATCCGTTGAAACTGAGCTTTAAGGCATGTCCTTTTTATTTTTCAAGCTGTGATTACCCCTTAGTTCTTCAAAGTGTTCTCTTAAAGTATGTGTCACATTTTGAAATGTTTTGGCCATGACCCCCCTCAAGACATTTTGAGGGCAGGTTTCATTTACAGTTCTGCAGTACTTGTTCCTATGAAATGACCGTTAGCACAGCCTTTAAAGCTGCTTTTGCAGGTAACTGCCAGAGGGTGGCAGCCTTTCTATGTCCCCCACCCTGGTACCTAGGGAAAAGCCCTTGCGGCCTGTGGTGTTTCTCGGTTATAAATTAGAGTGGAGTGTGCCCGGACAAACCCACACAAGCTGATGTCTCCTTACTTTTGTTGGTTTTTTAAATTTACTTTTTATTTTTCATTGGAGTAGTTTTCCACTGTGTACGTGGACCACTTCTACTTTGTGCATTCCTCGGTTGACGGACATTTTCATTGCTTCCAGGTGTCGGCTATGGTAAATATTGTTGGAGTGCAGGATTGCCAGCCTGTGACTTTTTGATTCTCATTTTCTCAGGTGATAGGCCCAGCAGTGGTTGGGATTGATTGACTGGTAGCACCGTGTTACCCTTTTCAAAGCACCTTCTTTGTGTTTTCATTAGTGGCTCTTACCACGTCCCCCTTAGAATCGAGGGTACGCATTTCTCCACAATCGCTTCAGCATTTATTGTTTGCAGCATTTATGCTAATGGCCCTTCTGGCTGCTGTGAGCTGATAGGTTTTTGTAATTTGGGTTTGCATGTCTTTGAAAATTCGTAAAACTCATCATTTTTCTCTGCCGTTTTCTTTTCTGTTAAAAAAAGGAAACAATTGGGAGTACAGTATAACTCTTGAAATTGTCTTCTTGGAAGGTTGCCCTCTTTGGAATTTTTCGGTCGATTTTCCACCCCAGAATTTTTTTAGAGAGCAGGTGTCATTTACCGAACTGCAAGTTTGGTGACTATTTAGTGACCTTTGGCAATGGATGTAAAGCTGCTGTTGTGGGAAGTGGCCTCAAGGAGGCAGCATTTCTCCATTCCCAAATCTGGGTACTAGGGCAGCAGAGTCTTTCTGGAAGTCGTGTTCCTAGGTTGTAAATTACATTGGAATGTGCATGGAGAAACCCCCATAAGATTATGTCTCATTATTTCTTCTTGGTTTTAAAAATTGCTTTAATTGGGGTAAAGCTTAGAATATTGTTTCTCCTAGGTGTACACGATCTGGTTCATTTGTACATTATATATGTCTATTCAAGTACAGATCCTCTTCCCATGTAAAATGTTACTGAGGGTTCCGCAGACCTCCCTTGCTATATGGTCGGTCTTTTTGATATATGTATATAATATGTGTTTGTATGCATACAGTAACACTAATCTTAATTTATCCATTCCCCCCACCTCCTTTCCTTTCAGATGAGCATAGTTTGCTTTCTAAGTCTGTGAGTGTCTTTCTCTGTGGAAATATGTTCATTGGTGTCAGTTATTAGATAACGCCTATAAGTGATATCATAGAATATAGGTCTTTTGCTTTCCGACTTACCTCATGGTTCGTGATTATCTCCAGACTCATTTGTGGTGCCTCAGAGAGCAATGGTTCATTGTCTTCCATGGCTAATATTCCATTGTGTACATGGACCACTTCTTCTTTATCCACTCACCTCTTGTTGGACATTTTGATTGCTTCACTGTCTTGGCTATTGTGAATAAGGCTGCACTGCAGCTTTTGCGGCCGGTGTCTTCTCGATTCTTGTCTTCTCAGGTGAGAGGTCCAATGGTGCGCCTGCTGGATTGAATGGTGCCTCCATTTTTACTTTTAAACACAGCTCCTTTCTGTTCTCATTATTGGCTGTTACCCCTTTACGTCTCACCAGCGGGTAGAGGGTACACAGTTCCCTAAAACCCCTTCAGCATTTATTGTTTGTAGACTTTTTGCTGATGGTCAGTCGACTGGTGTGAGTTGAAACCTTTTTGTAGATTAGATTGCATGGGTCTAACACTCCCTGAGGTTGAGCTTTTATCCATTTTCCTTTTCTTTTTTTAAAAGAGCGTGAGTAAAACTTAACTCTTCATACTCTCTTCTTGAAACATTTGCCTGTGTTGAATTTTTTTGTCCATTCCCTACTTCAGCACAATTTTTTAGGGCAGGTGTCCTTTACAGCCCTGAGTCCTTGGGAATGCTAAGTGACCATGAGCTGTGAGTTTAAAGCTGCTCCTGCAGGGAAAGGTCAGAAGGTGGCAGCATTTCTCCTTTACCAAATTTGGTTACTGGGGAAACAGAGCCTTAATGGAAGTGGTGTTCTAGGTTGTAAATTAGAATGGAATGTGCCAGGAGAAAGCCCTGTAAGTTTATGTCTCATTACTTCTTGTTGATATTTGTAATTTACTTTTTATTTTTTATCCCGGCAAATTTGATTACAATGGTTTGTTTGTTCTAGGTGTGCAAGATGTGGTTCTTTCACACATATTCGTGTATCTATTCTTCCTCGCATCCTTTTTCCCTGTAGGTTATGACACAATGTTGAGTAGTCTCTCTCCTGGTCTTCCGTACGTCTTTGGTGAGTATATATTTCACATGGTTTGTATATCTCTGTTGACCCCAATATGGTAATGTATCCAGTCCTCATCCCTTTCTACTTGGTGAACCATAAGTTTTTTAATGAATCTGTGGTTGCCTTTCTCTGTGGAAATATCTTCATTGGTATCAATTTTTAAGTAACTCCTAAAAGTGATATGATAGGATATGTGTCTTTTGCTTTCTCACTTACTACACGTGGCGTGATTACGTCTAGACTCATCTATGGTGCTGCAAATGGCATTGTTTCACTTTTTTCACTAGCGAATATTCCATCTGTACATGGAGGAGTTCTTCTTTGTCCACCCATCTGTTGGTGGACTTTTTGGTTACTTCCATATCTTGGCTATTGTAATACTGTGCAATGCAGATTTGCCTGCCTGTGTCTTTGCAATTCTCTCTTCTTAGATTTTAGGTCGAGGAGTGGGCCTGCTGGATCATATGGTAGCTCAATGTTGACCTTTTTAAGGCACCTCCATTCTGTTCTCATTCGTGGCCCTTTCCAAGTTACGTCCCACTTGAAGTTGAGGGTATGCACTTCTCCACAACACCTTCAGCATTTATTGTTTGTAGTTTTCTTAAAGATGGTGATTCTGACAAGTGTGAGCTGATACCTTTTTGCGGTTGAATTCGCACGTGCCTCATAATCCGTTGAAACTGAGCTTTAAGGCATGTCCTTTTTATTTTTCAAGCTGTGATTACCCCTTAGTTCTTCAAAGTGTTCTCTTAAAGTATGTGTCACATTTTGAAATGTTTTGGCCATGACCCCCCTCAAGACATTTTGAGGGCAGGTTTCATTTACAGTTCTGCAGTACTTGTTCCTATGAAATGACCGTTAGCACAGCCTTTAAAGCTGCTTTTGCAGGTAACTGCCAGAGGGTGGCAGCCTTTCTATGTCCCCCACCCTGGTACCTAGGGAAAAGCCCTTGCGGCCTGTGGTGTTTCTCGGTTATAAATTAGAGTGGAGTGTGCCCGGACAAACCCACACAAGCTGATGTCTCCTTACTTTTGTTGGTTTTTTAAATTTACTTTTTATTTTTCATTGGAGTAGTTTTCCACTGTGTACGTGGACCACTTCTACTTTGTGCATTCCTCGGTTGACGGACATTTTCATTGCTTCCAGGTGTCGGCTATGGTAAATATTGTTGGAGTGCAGGATTGCCAGCCTGTGACTTTTTGATTCTCATTTTCTCAGGTGATAGGCCCAGCAGTGGTTGGGATTGATTGACTGGTAGCACCGTGTTACCCTTTTCAAAGCACCTTCTTTGTGTTTTCATTAGTGGCTCTTACCACGTCCCCCTTAGAATCGAGGGTACGCATTTCTCCACAATCGCTTCAGCATTTATTGTTTGCAGCATTTATGCTAATGGCCCTTCTGGCTGCTGTGAGCTGATAGGTTTTTGTAATTTGGGTTTGCATGTCTTTGAAAATTCGTAAAACTCATCATTTTTCTCTGCCGTTTTCTTTTCTGTTAAAAAAAGGAAACAATTGGGAGTACAGTATAACTCTTGAAATTGTCTTCTTGGAAGGTTGCCCTCTTTGGAATTTTTCGGTCGATTTTCCACCCCAGAATTTTTTTAGAGAGCAGGTGTCATTTACCGAACTGCAAGTTTGGTGACTATTTAGTGACCTTTGGCAATGGATGTAAAGCTGCTGTTGTGGGAAGTGGCCTCAAGGAGGCAGCATTTCTCCATTCCCAAATCTGGGTACTAGGGCAGCAGAGTCTTTCTGGAAGTCGTGTTCCTAGGTTGTAAATTACATTGGAATGTGCATGGAGAAACCCCCATAAGATTATGTCTCATTATTTCTTCTTGGTTTTAAAAATTGCTTTAATTGGGGTAAAGCTTAGAATATTGTTTCTCCTAGGTGTACACGATCTGGTTCATTTGTACATTATATATGTCTATTCAAGTACAGATCCTCTTCCCATGTAAAATGTTACTGAGGGTTCCGCAGACCTCCCTTGCTATATGGTCGGTCTTTTTGATATATGTATATAATATGTGTTTGTATGCATACAGTAACACTAATCTTAATTTATCCATTCCCCCCACCTCCTTTCCTTTCAGATGAGCATAGTTTGCTTTCTAAGTCTGTGAGTGTCTTTCTCTGTGGAAATATGTTCATTGGTGTCAGTTATTAGATAACGCCTATAAGTGATATCATAGAATATAGGTCTTTTGCTTTCCGACTTACCTCATGGTTCGTGATTATCTCCAGACTCATTTGTGGTGCCTCAGAGAGCAATGGTTCATTGTCTTCCATGGCTAATATTCCATTGTGTACATGGACCACTTCTTCTTTATCCACTCACCTCTTGTTGGACATTTTGATTGCTTCACTGTCTTGGCTATTGTGAATAAGGCTGCACTGCAGCTTTTGCGGCCGGTGTCTTCTCGATTCTTGTCTTCTCAGGTGAGAGGTCCAATGGTGCGCCTGCTGGATTGAATGGTGCCTCCATTTTTACTTTTAAACACAGCTCCTTTCTGTTCTCATTATTGGCTGTTACCCCTTTACGTCTCACCAGCGGGTAGAGGGTACACAGTTCCCTAAAACCCCTTCAGCATTTATTGTTTGTAGACTTTTTGCTGATGGTCAGTCGACTGGTGTGAGTTGAAACCTTTTTGTAGATTAGATTGCATGGGTCTAACACTCCCTGAGGTTGAGCTTTTATCCATTTTCCTTTTCTTTTTTTAAAAGAGCGTGAGTAAAACTTAACTCTTCATACTCTCTTCTTGAAACATTTGCCTGTGTTGAATTTTTTTGTCCATTCCCTACTTCAGCACAATTTTTTAGGGCAGGTGTCCTTTACAGCCCTGAGTCCTTGGGAATGCTAAGTGACCATGAGCTGTGAGTTTAAAGCTGCTCCTGCAGGGAAAGGTCAGAAGGTGGCAGCATTTCTCCTTTACCAAATTTGGTTACTGGGGAAACAGAGCCTTAATGGAAGTGGTGTTCTAGGTTGTAAATTAGAATGGAATGTGCCAGGAGAAAGCCCTGTAAGTTTATGTCTCATTACTTCTTGTTGATATTTGTAATTTACTTTTTATTTTTTATCCCGGCAAATTTGATTACAATGGTTTGTTTGTTCTAGGTGTGCAAGATGTGGTTCTTTCACACATATTCGTGTATCTATTCTTCCTCGCATCCTTTTTCCCTGTAGGTTATGACACAATGTTGAGTAGTCTCTCTCCTGGTCTTCCGTACGTCTTTGGTGAGTATATATTTCACATGGTTTGTATATCTCTGTTGACCCCAATATGGTAATGTATCCAGTCCTCATCCCTTTCTACTTGGTGAACCATAAGTTTTTTAATGAATCTGTGGTTGCCTTTCTCTGTGGAAATATCTTCATTGGTATCAATTTTTAAGTAACTCCTAAAAGTGATATGATAGGATATGTGTCTTTTGCTTTCTCACTTACTACACGTGGCGTGATTACGTCTAGACTCATCTATGGTGCTGCAAATGGCATTGTTTCACTTTTTTCACTAGCGAATATTCCATCTGTACATGGAGGAGTTCTTCTTTGTCCACCCATCTGTTGGTGGACTTTTTGGTTACTTCCATATCTTGGCTATTGTAATACTGTGCAATGCAGATTTGCCTGCCTGTGTCTTTGCAATTCTCTCTTCTTAGATTTTAGGTCGAGGAGTGGGCCTGCTGGATCATATGGCAGCTCAATGTTGACCTTTTTAAGGCACCTCCATTCTGTTCTCATTCGTGGCCCTTTCCAAGTTACGTCCCACTTGAAGTTGAGGGTATGCACTTCTCCACAACACCTTCAGCATTTATTGTTTGTAGTTTTCTTAAAGATGGTGATTCTGACAAGTGTGAGCTGATACCTTTTTGCGGTTGAATTCGCACGTGCCTCATAATCCGTTGAAGTTGAGCTTTAAGGCATGTCCTTTTTATTTTTCAAGCTGTGATTACCCCTTAGTTCTTCAAAGTGTTCTCTTAAAGTATGTGTCACATTTTGAAATGTTTTGGCCATGACCCCCCTCAAGACATTTTGAGGGCAGGTTTCATTTACAGTCCTGCAGTACTTGTTCCTATGAAATGACCGTTAGCACAGCCTTTAAAGCTGCTTTTGCAGGTAACTGCCAGAGGGTGGCAGCCTTTCTATGTCCCCCACCCTGGTACCTAGGGAAAAGCCCTTGCGGCCTGTGGTGTTTCTCGGTTATAAATTAGAGTGGAGTGTGCCCGGACAAACCCACACAAGCTGATGTCTCCTTCCTTTTGTTGGTTTTTTAAATTTACTTTTTATTTTTCATTGGAGTAGTTTTCCACTGTGTACGTGGACCACTTCTACTTTGTGCATTCCTCGGTTGACGGACATTTTCATTGCTTCCAAGTGTCGGCTATGGTAAATATTGTTGGAGTGCAGGATTGCCAGCCTGTGACTTTTTGATTCTCATTTTCTCAGGTGATAGGCCCAGCAGTGGTTGGGATTGATTGACTGGTAGCACCGTGTTACCCTTTTCAAAGCACCTTCTTTGTGTTTTCATTAGTGGCTCTTACCACGTCCCCCTTAGAATCGAGGGTACGCATTTCTCCACAATCGCTTCAGCATTTATTGTTTGCAGCATTTATGCTAATGGCCCTTCTGGCTGCTGTGAGCTGATAGGTTTTTGTAATTTGGGTTTGCATGTCTTTGAAAATTCGTAAAACTCATCATTTTTCTCTGCCGTTTTCTTTTCTGTTAAAAAAAGGAAACAATTGGGAGTACAGTATAACTCTTGAAATTGTCTTCTTGGAAGGTTGCCCTCTTTGGAATTTTTCGGTCGATTTTCCACCCCAGAATTTTTTTAGAGAGCAGGTGTCATTTACCGAACTGCAAGTTTGGTGACTATTTAGTGACCTTTGGCAATGGATGTAAAGCTGCTGTTGTGGGAAGTGGCCTCAAGGAGGCAGCATTTCTCCATTCCCAAATCTGGGTACTAGGGCAGCAGAGTCTTTCTGGAAGTCGTGTTCCTAGGTTGTAAATTACATTGGAATGTGCATGGAGAAACCCCCATAAGATTATGTCTCATTATTTCTTCTTGGTTTTAAAAATTGCTTTAATTGGGGTAAAGCTTAGAATATTGTTTCTCCTAGGTGTACACGATCTGGTTCATTTGTACATTATATATGTCTATTCAAGTACAGATCCTCTTCCCATGTAAAATGTTACTGAGGGTTCCGCAGACCTCCCTTGCTATATGGTCGGTCTTTTTGATATATGTATATAATATGTGTTTGTATGCATACAGTAACACTAATCTTAATTTATCCATTCCCCCCACCTCCTTTCCTTTCAGATGAGCATAGTTTGCTTTCTAAGTCTGTGAGTGTCTTTCTCTGTGGAAATATGTTCATTGGTGTCAGTTATTAGATAACGCCTATAAGTGATATCATAGAATATAGGTCTTTTGCTTTCCGACTTACCTCATGGTTCGTGATTATCTCCAGACTCATTTGTGGTGCCTCAGAGAGCAATGGTTCATTGTCTTCCATGGCTAATATTCCATTGTGTACATGGACCACTTCTTCTTTATCCACTCACCTCTTGTTGGACATTTTGATTGCTTCACTGTCTTGGCTATTGTGAATAAGGCTGCACTGCAGCTTTTGCGGCCGGTGTCTTCTCGATTCTTGTCTTCTCAGGTGAGAGGTCCAATGGTGCGCCTGCTGGATTGAATGGTGCCTCCATTTTTACTTTTAAACACAGCTCCTTTCTGTTCTCATTATTGGCTGTTACCCCTTTACGTCTCACCAGCGGGTAGAGGGTACACAGTTCCCTAAAACCCCTTCAGCATTTATTGTTTGTAGACTTTTTGCTGATGGTCAGTCGACTGGTGTGAGTTGAAACCTTTTTGTAGATTAGATTGCATGGGTCTAACACTCCCTGAGGTTGAGCTTTTATCCATTTTCCTTTTCTTTTTTTAAAAGAGCGTGAGTAAAACTTAACTCTTCATACTCTCTTCTTGAAACATTTGCCTGTGTTGAATTTTTTTGTCCATTCCCTACTTCAGCACAATTTTTTAGGGCAGGTGTCCTTTACAGCCCTGAGTCCTTGGGAATGCTAAGTGACCATGAGCTGTGAGTTTAAAGCTGCTCCTGCAGGGAAAGGTCAGAAGGTGGCAGCATTTCTCCTTTACCAAATTTGGTTACTGGGGAAACAGAGCCTTAATGGAAGTGGTGTTCTAGGTTGTAAATTAGAATGGAATGTGCCAGGAGAAAGCCCTGTAAGTTTATGTCTCATTACTTCTTGTTGATATTTGTAATTTACTTTTTATTTTTTATCCCGGCAAATTTGATTACAATGGTTTGTTTGTTCTAGGTGTGCAAGATGTGGTTCTTTCACACATATTCGTGTATCTATTCTTCCTCGCATCCTTTTTCCCTGTAGGTTATGACACAATGTTGAGTAGTCTCTCTCCTGGTCTTCCGTACGTCTTTGGTGAGTATATATTTCACATGGTTTGTATATCTCTGTTGACCCCAATATGGTAATGTATCCAGTCCTCATCCCTTTCTACTTGGTGAACCATAAGTTTTTTAATGAATCTGTGGTTGCCTTTCTCTGTGGAAATATCTTCATTGGTATCAATTTTTAAGTAACTCCTAAAAGTGATATGATAGGATATGTGTCTTTTGCTTTCTCACTTACTACACGTGGCGTGATTACGTCTAGACTCATCTATGGTGCTGCAAATGGCATTGTTTCACTTTTTTCACTAGCGAATATTCCATCTGTACATGGAGGAGTTCTTCTTTGTCCACCCATCTGTTGGTGGACTTTTTGGTTACTTCCATATCTTGGCTATTGTAATACTGTGCAATGCAGATTTGCCTGCCTGTGTCTTTGCAATTCTCTCTTCTTAGATTTTAGGTCGAGGAGTGGGCCTGCTGGATCATATGGCAGCTCAATGTTGACCTTTTTAAGGCACCTCCATTCTGTTCTCATTCGTGGCCCTTTCCAAGTTACGTCCCACTTGAAGTTGAGGGTATGCACTTCTCCACAACACCTTCAGCATTTATTGTTTGTAGTTTTCTTAAAGATGGTGATTCTGACAAGTGTGAGCTGATACCTTTTTGCGGTTGAATTCGCACGTGCCTCATAATCCGTTGAAGTTGAGCTTTAAGGCATGTCCTTTTTATTTTTCAAGCTGTGATTACCCCTTAGTTCTTCAAAGTGTTCTCTTAAAGTATGTGTCACATTTTGAAATGTTTTGGCCATGACCCCCCTCAAGACATTTTGAGGGCAGGTTTCATTTACAGTCCTGCAGTACTTGTTCCTATGAAATGACCGTTAGCACAGCCTTTAAAGCTGCTTTTGCAGGTAACTGCCAGAGGGTGGCAGCCTTTCTATGTCCCCCACCCTGGTACCTAGGGAAAAGCCCTTGCGGCCTGTGGTGTTTCTCGGTTATAAATTAGAGTGGAGTGTGCCCGGACAAACCCACACAAGCTGATGTCTCCTTCCTTTTGTTGGTTTTTTAAATTTACTTTTTATTTTTCATTGGAGTAGTTTTCCACTGTGTACGTGGACCACTTCTACTTTGTGCATTCCTCGGTTGACGGACATTTTCATTGCTTCCAAGTGTCGGCTATGGTAAATATTGTTGGAGTGCAGGATTGCCAGCCTGTGACTTTTTGATTCTCATTTTCTCAGGTGATAGGCCCAGCAGTGGTTGGGATTGATTGACTGGTAGCACCGTGTTACCCTTTTCAAAGCACCTTCTTTGTGTTTTCATTAGTGGCTCTTACCACGTCCCCCTTAGAATCGAGGGTACGCATTTCTCCACAATCGCTTCAGCATTTATTGTTTGCAGCATTTATGCTAATGGCCCTTCTGGCTGCTGTGAGCTGATAGGTTTTTGTAATTTGGGTTTGCATGTCTTTGAAAATTCGTAAAACTCATCATTTTTCTCTGCCGTTTTCTTTTCTGTTAAAAAAAGGAAACAATTGGGAGTACAGTATAACTCTTGAAATTGTCTTCTTGGAAGGTTGCCCTCTTTGGAATTTTTCGGTCGATTTTCCACCCCAGAATTTTTTTAGAGAGCAGGTGTCATTTACCGAACTGCAAGTTTGGTGACTATTTAGTGACCTTTGGCAATGGATGTAAAGCTGCTGTTGTGGGAAGTGGCCTCAAGGAGGCAGCATTTCTCCATTCCCAAATCTGGGTACTAGGGCAGCAGAGTCTTTCTGGAAGTCGTGTTCCTAGGTTGTAAATTACATTGGAATGTGCATGGAGAAACCCCCATAAGATTATGTCTCATTATTTCTTCTTGGTTTTAAAAATTGCTTTAATTGGGGTAAAGCTTAGAATATTGTTTCTCCTAGGTGTACACGATCTGGTTCATTTGTACATTATATATGTCTATTCAAGTACAGATCCTCTTCCCATGTAAAATGTTACTGAGGGTTCCGCAGACCTCCCTTGCTATATGGTCGGTCTTTTTGATATATGTATATAATATGTGTTTGTATGCATACAGTAACACTAATCTTAATTTATCCATTCCCCCCACCTCCTTTCCTTTCAGATGAGCATAGTTTGCTTTCTAAGTCTGTGAGTGTCTTTCTCTGTGGAAATATGTTCATTGGTGTCAGTTATTAGATAACGCCTATAAGTGATATCATAGAATATAGGTCTTTTGCTTTCCGACTTACCTCATGGTTCGTGATTATCTCCAGACTCATTTGTGGTGCCTCAGAGAGCAATGGTTCATTGTCTTCCATGGCTAATATTCCATTGTGTACATGGACCACTTCTTCTTTATCCACTCACCTCTTGTTGGACATTTTGATTGCTTCACTGTCTTGGCTATTGTGAATAAGGCTGCACTGCAGCTTTTGCGGCCGGTGTCTTCTCGATTCTTGTCTTCTCAGGTGAGAGGTCCAATGGTGCGCCTGCTGGATTGAATGGTGCCTCCATTTTTACTTTTAAACACAGCTCCTTTCTGTTCTCATTATTGGCTGTTACCCCTTTACGTCTCACCAGCGGGTAGAGGGTACACAGTTCCCTAAAACCCCTTCAGCATTTATTGTTTGTAGACTTTTTGCTGATGGTCAGTCGACTGGTGTGAGTTGAAACCTTTTTGTAGATTAGATTGCATGGGTCTAACACTCCCTGAGGTTGAGCTTTTATCCATTTTCCTTTTCTTTTTTTAAAAGAGCGTGAGTAAAACTTAACTCTTCATACTCTCTTCTTGAAACATTTGCCTGTGTTGAATTTTTTTGTCCATTCCCTACTTCAGCACAATTTTTTAGGGCAGGTGTCCTTTACAGCCCTGAGTCCTTGGGAATGCTAAGTGACCATGAGCTGTGAGTTTAAAGCTGCTCCTGCAGGGAAAGGTCAGAAGGTGGCAGCATTTCTCCTTTACCAAATTTGGTTACTGGGGAAACAGAGCCTTAATGGAAGTGGTGTTCTAGGTTGTAAATTAGAATGGAATGTGCCAGGAGAAAGCCCTGTAAGTTTATGTCTCATTACTTCTTGTTGATATTTGTAATTTACTTTTTATTTTTTATCCCGGCAAATTTGATTACAATGGTTTGTTTGTTCTAGGTGTGCAAGATGTGGTTCTTTCACACATATTCGTGTATCTATTCTTCCTCGCATCCTTTTTCCCTGTAGGTTATGACACAATGTTGAGTAGTCTCTCTCCTGGTCTTCCGTACGTCTTCGGTGAGTATATATTTCACATGGTTTCTATATCTCTGTTGACCCCAATATGGTAATGTATCCAGTCCTCATCCCTTTCTACTTGGTGAACCATAAGTTTTTTAATGAATCTGTGGTTGCCTTTCTCTGTGGAAATATCTTCATTGGTATCAATTTTTAAGTAACTCCTAAAAGTGATATGATAGGATATGTGTCTTTTGCTTTCTCACTTACTACACGTGGCGTGATTACGTCTAGACTCATCTATGGTGCTGCAAATGGCATTGTTTCACTTTTTTCACTAGCGAATATTCCATCTGTACATGGAGGAGTTCTTCTTTGTCCACCCATCTGTTGGTGGACTTTTTGGTTACTTCCATATCTTGGCTATTGTAATACTGTGCAATGCAGATTTGCCTGCCTGTGTCTTTGCAATTCTCTCTTCTTAGATTTTAGGTCGAGGAGTGGGCCTGCTGGATCATATGGCAGCTCAATGTTGACCTTTTTAAGGCACCTCCATTCTGTTCTCATTCGTGGCCCTTTCCAAGTTACGTCCCACTTGAAGTTGAGGGTATGCACTTCTCCACAACACCTTCAGCATTTATTGTTTGTAGTTTTCTTAAAGATGGTGATTCTGACAAGTGTGAGCTGATACCTTTTTGCGGTTGAATTCGCACGTGCCTCATAATCCGTTGAAGTTGAGCTTTAAGGCATGTCCTTTTTATTTTTCAAGCTGTGATTACCCCTTAGTTCTTCAAAGTGTTCTCTTAAAGTATGTGTCACATTTTGAAATGTTTTGGCCATGACCCCCCTCAAGACATTTTGAGGGCAGGTTTCATTTACAGTCCTGCAGTACTTGTTCCTATGAAATGACCGTTAGCACAGCCTTTAAAGCTGCTTTTGCAGGTAACTGCCAGAGGGTGGCAGCCTTTCTATGTCCCCCACCCTGGTACCTAGGGAAAAGCCCTTGCGGCCTGTGGTGTTTCTCGGTTATAAATTAGAGTGGAGTGTGCCCGGACAAACCCACACAAGCTGATGTCTCCTTCCTTTTGTTGGTTTTTTAAATTTACTTTTTATTTTTCATTGGAGTAGTTTTCCACTGTGTACGTGGACCACTTCTACTTTGTGCATTCCTCGGTTGACGGACATTTTCATTGCTTCCAAGTGTCGGCTATGGTAAGTATTGTTGGAGTGCAGGATTGCCAGCCTGTGACTTTTTGATTCTCATTTTCTCAGGTGATAGGCCCAGCAGTGGTTGGGATTGATTGACTGGTAGCACCGTGTTACCCTTTTCAAAGCACCTTCTTTGTGTTTTCATTAGTGGCTCTTACCACGTCCCCCTTAGAATCGAGGGTACGCATTTCTCCACAATCGCTTCAGCATTTATTGTTTGCAGCATTTATGCTAATGGCCCTTCTGGCTGCTGTGAGCTGATAGGTTTTTGTAATTTGGGTTTGCATGTCTTTGAAAATTCGTAAAACTCATCATTTTTCTCTGCCGTTTTCTTTTCTGTTAAAAAAAGGAAACAATTGGGAGTACAGTATAACTCTTGAAATTGTCTTCTTGGAAGGTTGCCCTCTTTGGAATTTTTCGGTCGATTTTCCACCCCAGAATTTTTTTAGAGAGCAGGTGTCATTTACCGAACTGCAAGTTTGGTGACTATTTAGTGACCTTTGGCAATGGATGTAAAGCTGCTGTTGTGGGAAGTGGCCTCAAGGAGGCAGCATTTCTCCATTCCCAAATCTGGGTACTAGGGCAGCAGAGTCTTTCTGGAAGTCGTGTTCCTAGGTTGTAAATTACATTGGAATGTGCATGGAGAAACCCCCATAAGATTATGTCTCATTATTTCTTCCTGGTTTTAAAAATTGCTTTAATTGGGGTAAAGCTTAGAATATTGTTTCTCCTAGGTGTACACGATCTGGTTCATTTGTACATTATATATGTCTATTCAAGTACAGATCCTCTTCCCATGTAAAATGTTACTGAGGGTTCCGCAGACCTCCCTTGCTATATGGTCGGTCTTTTTGATATATGTATATAATATGTGTTTGTATGCATACAGTAACACTAATCTTAATTTATCCATTCCCCCCACCTCCTTTCCTTTCAGATGAGCATAGTTTGCTTTCTAAGTCTGTGAGTGTCTTTCTCTGTGGAAATATGTTCATTGGTGTCAGTTATTAGATAACGCCTATAAGTGATATCATAGAATATAGGTCTTTTGCTTTCCGACTTACCTCATGGCTCGTGATTATCTCCAGACTCATTTGTGGTGCCTCAGAGAGCAATGGTTCATTGTCTTCCATGGCTAATATTCCATTGTGTACATGGACCACTTCTTCTTTATCCACTCAGCTCTTGTTGGACATTTTGATTGCTTCACTGTCTTGGCTATTGTGAATAAGGCTGCACTGCAGCTTTTGCGGCCGGTGTCTTCTCGATTCTTGTCTTCTCAGGTGAGAGGTCCAATGGTGCGCCTGCTGGATTGAATGGTGCCTCCATTTTTACTTTTAAACACAGCTCCTTTCTGTTCTCATTATTGGCTGTTACCCCTTTACGTCTCACCAGCGGGTAGAGGGTACACAGTTCCCTAAAACCCCTTCAGCATTTATTGTTTGTAGACTTTTTGCTGATGGTCAGTCGACTGGTGTGAGTTGAAACCTTTTTGTAGATTAGATTGCATGGGTCTAACACTCCCTGAGGTTGAGCTTTTATCCATTTTCCTTTTCTTTTTTTAAAAGAGCGTGAGTAAAACTTAACTCTTCATACTCTCTTCTTGAAACATTTGCCTGTGTTGAATTTTTTTGTCCATTCCCTACTTCAGCACAATTTTTTAGGGCAGGTGTCCTTTACAGCCCTGAGTCCTTGGGAATGCTAAGTGACCATGAGCTGTGAGTTTAAAGCTGCTCCTGCAGGGAAAGGTCAGAAGGTGGCAGCATTTCTCCTTTACCAAATTTGGTTACTGGGGAAACAGAGCCTTAATGGAAGTGGTGTTCTAGGTTGTAAATTAGAATGGAATGTGCCAGGAAAAAGCCCTGTAAGTTTATGTCTCATTACTTCTTGTTGATATTTGTAATTTACTTTTTATTTTTTATCCCGGCAAATTTGATTACAATGGTTTGTTTGTTCTAGGTGTGCAAGATGTGGTTCTTTCACACATATTCGTGTATCTATTCTTCCTCGCATCCTTTTTCCCTGTAGGTTATGACACAATGTTGAGTAGTCTCTCTCCTGGTCTTCCGTACGTCTTCGGTGAGTATATATTTCACATGGTTTCTATATCTCTGTTGACCCCAATATGGTAATGTATCCAGTCCTCATCCCTTTCTACTTGGTGAACCATAAGTTTTTTAATGAATCTGTGGTTGCCTTTCTCTGTGGAAATATCTTCATTGGTATCAATTTTTAAGTAACTCCTAAAAGTGATATGATAGGATATGTGTCTTTTGCTTTCTCACTTACTACACGTGGCGTGATTACGTCTAGACTCATCTATGGTGCTGCAAATGGCATTGTTTCACTTTTTTCACTAGCGAATATTCCATCTGTACATGGAGGAGTTCTTCTTTGTCCACCCATCTGTTGGTGGACTTTTTGGTTACTTCCATATCTTGGCTATTGTAATACTGTGCAATGCAGATTTGCCTGCCTGTGTCTTTGCAATTCTCTCTTCTTAGATTTTAGGTCGAGGAGTGGGCCTGCTGGATCATATGGCAGCTCAATGTTGACCTTTTTAAGGCACCTCCATTCTGTTCTCATTCGTGGCCCTTTCCAAGTTACGTCCCACTTGAAGTTGAGGGTATGCACTTCTCCACAACACCTTCAGCATTTATTGTTTGTAGTTTTCTTAAAGATGGTGATTCTGACAAGTGTGAGCTGATACCTTTTTGCGGTTGAATTCGCACGTGCCTCATAATCCGTTGAAGTTGAGCTTTAAGGCATGTCCTTTTTATTTTTCAAGCTGTGATTACCCCTTAGTTCTTCAAAGTGTTCTCTTAAAGTATGTGTCACATTTTGAAATGTTTTGGCCATGACCCCCCTCAAGACATTTTGAGGGCAGGTTTCATTTACAGTCCTGCAGTACTTGTTCCTATGAAATGACCGTTAGCACAGCCTTTAAAGCTGCTTTTGCAGGTAACTGCCAGAGGGTGGCAGCCTTTCTATGTCCCCCACCCTGGTACCTAGGGAAAAGCCCTTGCGGCCTGTGGTGTTTCTCGGTTATAAATTAGAGTGGAGTGTGCCCGGACAAACCCACACAAGCTGATGTCTCCTTCCTTTTGTTGGTTTTTTAAATTTACTTTTTATTTTTCATTGGAGTAGTTTTCCACTGTGTACGTGGACCACTTCTACTTTGTGCATTCCTCGGTTGACGGACATTTTCATTGCTTCCAAGTGTCGGCTATGGTAAATATTGTTGGAGTGCAGGATTGCCAGCCTGTGACTTTTTGATTCTCATTTTCTCAGGTGATAGGCCCAGCAGTGGTTGGGATTGATTGACTGGTAGCACCGTGTTACCCTTTTCAAAGCACCTTCTTTGTGTTTTCATTAGTGGCTCTTACCACGTCCCCCTTAGAATCGAGGGTACGCATTTCTCCACAATCGCTTCAGCATTTATTGTTTGCAGCATTTATGCTAATGGCCCTTCTGGCTGCTGTGAGCTGATAGGTTTTTGTAATTTGGGTTTGCATGTCTTTGAAAATTCGTAAAACTCATCATTTTTCTCTGCCGTTTTCTTTTCTGTTAAAAAAAGGAAACAATTGGGAGTACAGTATAACTCTTGAAATTGTCTTCTTGGAAGGTTGCCCTCTTTGGAATTTTTCGGTCGATTTTCCACCCCAGAATTTTTTTAGAGAGCAGGTGTCATTTACCGAACTGCAAGTTTGGTGACTATTTAGTGACCTTTGGCAATGGATGTAAAGCTGCTGTTGTGGGAAGTGGCCTCAAGGAGGCAGCATTTCTCCATTCCCAAATCTGGGTACTAGGGCAGCAGAGTCTTTCTGGAAGTCGTGTTCCTAGGTTGTAAATTACATTGGAATGTGCATGGAGAAACCCCCATAAGATTATGTCTCATTATTTCTTCTTGGTTTTAAAAATTGCTTTAATTGGGGTAAAGCTTAGAATATTGTTTCTCCTAGGTGTACACGATCTGGTTCATTTGTACATTATATATGTCTATTCAAGTACAGATCCTCTTCCCATGTAAAATGTTACTGAGGGTTCCGCAGACCTCCCTTGCTATATGGTCGGTCTTTTTGATATATGTATATAATATGTGTTTGTATGCATACAGTAACACTAATCTTAATTTATCCATTCCCCCCACCTCCTTTCCTTTCAGATGAGCATAGTTTGCTTTCTAAGTCTGTGAGTGTCTTTCTCTGTGGAAATATGTTCATTGGTGTCAGTTATTAGATAACGCCTATAAGTGATATCATAGAATATAGGTCTTTTGCTTTCCGACTTACCTCATGGTTCGTGATTATCTCCAGACTCATTTGTGGTGCCTCAGAGAGCAATGGTTCATTGTCTTCCATGGCTAATATTCCATTGTGTACATGGACCACTTCTTCTTTATCCACTCACCTCTTGTTGGACATTTTGATTGCTTCACTGTCTTGGCTATTGTGAATAAGGCTGCACTGCAGCTTTTGCGGCCGGTGTCTTCTCGATTCTTGTCTTCTCAGGTGAGAGGTCCAATGGTGCGCCTGCTGGATTGAATGGTGCCTCCATTTTTACTTTTAAACACAGCTCCTTTCTGTTCTCATTATTGGCTGTTACCCCTTTACGTCTCACCAGCGGGTAGAGGGTACACAGTTCCCTAAAACCCCTTCAGCATTTATTGTTTGTAGACTTTTTGCTGATGGTCAGTCGACTGGTGTGAGTTGAAACCTTTTTGTAGATTAGATTGCATGGGTCTAACACTCCCTGAGGTTGAGCTTTTATCCATTTTCCTTTTCTTTTTTTAAAAGAGCGTGAGTAAAACTTAACTCTTCATACTCTCTTCTTGAAACATTTGCCTGTGTTGAATTTTTTTGTCCATTCCCTACTTCAGCACAATTTTTTAGGGCAGGTGTCCTTTACAGCCCTGAGTCCTTGGGAATGCTAAGTGACCATGAGCTGTGAGTTTAAAGCTGCTCCTGCAGGGAAAGGTCAGAAGGTGGCAGCATTTCTCCTTTACCAAATTTGGTTACTGGGGAAACAGAGCCTTAATGGAAGTGGTGTTCTAGGTTGTAAATTAGAATGGAATGTGCCAGGAGAAAGCCCTGTAAGTTTATGTCTCATTACTTCTTGTTGATATTTGTAATTTACTTTTTATTTTTTATCCCGGCAAATTTGATTACAATGGTTTGTTTGTTCTAGGTGTGCAAGATGTGGTTCTTTCACACATATTCGTGTATCTATTCTTCCTCGCATCCTTTTTCCCTGTAGGTTATGACACAATGTTGAGTAGTCTCTCTCCTGGTCTTCCGTACGTCTTCGGTGAGTATATATTTCACATGGTTTCTATATCTCTGTTGACCCCAATATGGTAATGTATCCAGTCCTCATCCCTTTCTACTTGGTGAACCATAAGTTTTTTAATGAATCTGTGGTTGCCTTTCTCTGTGGAAATATCTTCATTGGTATCAATTTTTAAGTAACTCCTAAAAGTGATATGATAGGATATGTGTCTTTTGCTTTCTCACTTACTACACGTGGCGTGATTACGTCTAGACTCATCTATGGTGCTGCAAATGGCATTGTTTCACTTTTTTCACTAGCGAATATTCCATCTGTACATGGAGGAGTTCTTCTTTGTCCACCCATCTGTTGGTGGACTTTTTGGTTACTTCCATATCTTGGCTATTGTAATACTGTGCAATGCAGATTTGCCTGCCTGTGTCTTTGCAATTCTCTCTTCTTAGATTTTAGGTCGAGGAGTGGGCCTGCTGGATCATATGGCAGCTCAATGTTGACCTTTTTAAGGCACCTCCATTCTGTTCTCATTCGTGGCCCTTTCCAAGTTACGTCCCACTTGAAGTTGAGGGTATGCACTTCTCCACAACACCTTCAGCATTTATTGTTTGTAGTTTTCTTAAAGATGGTGATTCTGACAAGTGTGAGCTGATACCTTTTTGCGGTTGAATTCGCACGTGCCTCATAATCCGTTGAAGTTGAGCTTTAAGGCATGTCCTTTTTATTTTTCAAGCTGTGATTACCCCTTAGTTCTTCAAAGTGTTCTCTTAAAGTATGTGTCACATTTTGAAATGTTTTGGCCATGACCCCCCTCAAGACATTTTGAGGGCAGGTTTCATTTACAGTCCTGCAGTACTTGTTCCTATGAAATGACCGTTAGCACAGCCTTTAAAGCTGCTTTTGCAGGTAACTGCCAGAGGGTGGCAGCCTTTCTATGTCCCCCACCCTGGTACCTAGGGAAAAGCCCTTGCGGCCTGTGGTGTTTCTCGGTTATAAATTAGAGTGGAGTGTGCCCGGACAAACCCACACAAGCTGATGTCTCCTTCCTTTTGTTGGTTTTTTAAATTTACTTTTTATTTTTCATTGGAGTAGTTTTCCACTGTGTACGTGGACCACTTCTACTTTGTGCATTCCTCGGTTGACGGACATTTTCATTGCTTCCAAGTGTCGGCTATGGTAAGTATTGTTGGAGTGCAGGATTGCCAGCCTGTGACTTTTTGATTCTCATTTTCTCAGGTGATAGGCCCAGCAGTGGTTGGGATTGATTGACTGGTAGCACCGTGTTACCCTTTTCAAAGCACCTTCTTTGTGTTTTCATTAGTGGCTCTTACCACGTCCCCCTTAGAATCGAGGGTACGCATTTCTCCACAATCGCTTCAGCATTTATTGTTTGCAGCATTTATGCTAATGGCCCTTCTGGCTGCTGTGAGCTGATAGGTTTTTGTAATTTGGGTTTGCATGTCTTTGAAAATTCGTAAGACTCATCATTTTTCTCTGCCGTTTTCTTTTCTGTTAAAAAAAGGAAACAATTGGGAGTACAGTATAACTCTTGAAATTGTCTTCTTGGAAGGTTGCCCTCTTTGGAATTTTTCGGTCGATTTTCCACCCCAGAATTTTTTTAGAGAGCAGGTGTCATTTACCGAACTGCAAGTTTGGTGACTATTTAGTGACCTTTGGCAATGGATGTAAAGCTGCTGTTGTGGGAAGTGGCCTCAAGGAGGCAGCATTTCTCCATTCCCAAATCTGGGTACTAGGGCAGCAGAGTCTTTCTGGAAGTCGTGTTCCTAGGTTGTAAATTACATTGGAATGTGCATGGAGAAACCCCCATAAGATTATGTCTCATTATTTCTTCCTGGTTTTAAAAATTGCTTTAATTGGGGTAAAGCTTAGAATATTGTTTCTCCTAGGTGTACACGATCTGGTTCATTTGTACATTATATATGTCTATTCAAGTACAGATCCTCTTCCCATGTAAAATGTTACTGAGGGTTCCGCAGACCTCCCTTGCTATATGGTCGGTCTTTTTGATATATGTATATAATATGTGTTTGTATGCATACAGTAACACTAATCTTAATTTATCCATTCCCCCCACCTCCTTTCCTTTCAGATGAGCATAGTTTGCTTTCTAAGTCTGTGAGTGTCTTTCTCTGTGGAAATATGTTCATTGGTGTCAGTTATTAGATAACGCCTATAAGTGATATCATAGAATATAGGTCTTTTGCTTTCCGACTTACCTCATGGCTCGTGATTATCTCCAGACTCATTTGTGGTGCCTCAGAGAGCAATGGTTCATTGTCTTCCATGGCTAATATTCCATTGTGTACATGGACCACTTCTTCTTTATCCACTCAGCTCTTGTTGGACATTTTGATTGCTTCACTGTCTTGGCTATTGTGAATAAGGCTGCACTGCAGCTTTTGCGGCCGGTGTCTTCTCGATTCTTGTCTTCTCAGGTGAGAGGTCCAATGGTGCGCCTGCTGGATTGAATGGTGCCTCCATTTTTACTTTTAAACACAGCTCCTTTCTGTTCTCATTATTGGCTGTTACCCCTTTACGTCTCACCAGCGGGTAGAGGGTACACAGTTCCCTAAAACCCCTTCAGCATTTATTGTTTGTAGACTTTTTGCTGATGGTCAGTCGACTGGTGTGAGTTGAAACCTTTTTGTAGATTAGATTGCATGGGTCTAACACTCCCTGAGGTTGAGCTTTTATCCATTTTCCTTTTCTTTTTTTAAAAGAGCGTGAGTAAAACTTAACTCTTCATACTCTCTTCTTGAAACATTTGCCTGTGTTGAATTTTTTTGTCCATTCCCTACTTCAGCACAATTTTTTAGGGCAGGTGTCCTTTACAGCCCTGAGTCCTTGGGAATGCTAAGTGACCATGAGCTGTGAGTTTAAAGCTGCTCCTGCAGGGAAAGGTCAGAAGGTGGCAGCATTTCTCCTTTACCAAATTTGGTTACTGGGGAAACAGAGCCTTAATGGAAGTGGTGTTCTAGGTTGTAAATTAGAATGGAATGTGCCAGGAAAAAGCCCTGTAAGTTTATGTCTCATTACTTCTTGTTGATATTTGTAATTTACTTTTTATTTTTTATCCCGGCAAATTTGATTACAATGGTTTGTTTGTTCTAGGTGTGCAAGATGTGGTTCTTTCACACATATTCGTGTATCTATTCTTCCTCGCATCCTTTTTCCCTGTAGGTTATGACACAATGTTGAGTAGTCTCTCTCCTGGTCTTCCGTACGTCTTCGGTGAGTATATATTTCACATGGTTTCTATATCTCTGTTGACCCCAATATGGTAATGTATCCAGTCCTCATCCCTTTCTACTTGGTGAACCATAAGTTTTTTAATGAATCTGTGGTTGCCTTTCTCTGTGGAAATATCTTCATTGGTATCAATTTTTAAGTAACTCCTAAAAGTGATATGATAGGATATGTGTCTTTTGCTTTCTCACTTACTACACGTGGCGTGATTACGTCTAGACTCATCTATGGTGCTGCAAATGGCATTGTTTCACTTTTTTCACTAGCGAATATTCCATCTGTACATGGAGGAGTTCTTCTTTGTCCACCCATCTGTTGGTGGACTTTTTGGTTACTTCCATATCTTGGCTATTGTAATACTGTGCAATGCAGATTTGCCTGCCTGTGTCTTTGCAATTCTCTCTTCTTAGATTTTAGGTCGAGGAGTGGGCCTGCTGGATCATATGGTAGCTCAATGTTGACCTTTTTAAGGCACCTCCATTCTGTTCTCATTCGTGGCCCTTTCCAAGTTACGTCCCACTTGAAGTTGAGGGTATGCACTTCTCCACAACACCTTCAGCATTTATTGTTTGTAGTAGTTTTCTTAAAGATGGTGATTCTGACAAGTGTGAGCTGATACCTTTTTGCGGTTGAATTCGCACGTGCCTCATAATCCGTTGAAGTTGAGCTTTAAGGCATGTCCTTTTTATTTTTCAAGCTGTGATTACCCCTTAGTTCTTCAAAGTGTTCTCTTAAAGTATGTGTCACATTTTGAAATGTTTTGGCCATGACCCCCCTCAAGACATTTTGAGGGCAGGTTTCATTTACAGTCCTGCAGTACTTGTTCCTATGAAATGACCGTTAGCACAGCCTTTAAAGCTGCTTTTGCAGGTAACTGCCAGAGGGTGGCAGCCTTTCTATGTCCCCCACCCTGGTACCTAGGGAAAAGCCCTTGCGGCCTGTGGTGTTTCTCGGTTATAAATTAGAGTGGAGTGTGCCCGGACAAACCCACACAAGCTGATGTCTCCTTCCTTTTGTTGGTTTTTTAAATTTACTTTTTATTTTTCATTGGAGTAGTTTTCCACTGTGTACGTGGACCACTTCTACTTTGTGCATTCCTCGGTTGACGGACATTTTCATTGCTTCCAAGTGTCGGCTATGGTAAGTATTGTTGGAGTGCAGGATTGCCAGCCTGTGACTTTTTGATTCTCATTTTCTCAGGTGATAGGCCCAGCAGTGGTTGGGATTGATTGACTGGTAGCACCGTGTTACCCTTTTCAAAGCACCTTCTTTGTGTTTTCATTAGTGGCTCTTACCACGTCCCCCTTAGAATCGAGGGTACGCATTTCTCCACAATCGCTTCAGCATTTATTGTTTGCAGCATTTATGCTAATGGCCCTTCTGGCTGCTGTGAGCTGATAGGTTTTTGTAATTTGGGTTTGCATGTCTTTGAAAATTCGTAAAACTCATCATTTTTCTCTGCCGTTTTCTTTTCTGTTAAAAAAAGGAAACAATTGGGAGTACAGTATAACTCTTGAAATTGTCTTCTTGGAAGGTTGCCCTCTTTGGAATTTTTCGGTCGATTTTCCACCCCAGAATTTTTTTAGAGAGCAGGTGTCATTTACCGAACTGCAAGTTTGGTGACTATTTAGTGACCTTTGGCAATGGATGTAAAGCTGCTGTTGTGGGAAGTGGCCTCAAGGAGGCAGCATTTCTCCATTCCCAAATCTGGGTACTAGGGCAGCAGAGTCTTTCTGGAAGTCGTGTTCCTAGGTTGTAAATTACATTGGAATGTGCATGGAGAAACCCCCATAAGATTATGTCTCATTATTTCTTCCTGGTTTTAAAAATTGCTTTAATTGGGGTAAAGCTTAGAATATTGTTTCTCCTAGGTGTACACGATCTGGTTCATTTGTACATTATATATGTCTATTCAAGTACAGATCCTCTTCCCATGTAAAATGTTACTGAGGGTTCCGCAGACCTCCCTTGCTATATGGTCGGTCTTTTTGATATATGTATATAATATGTGTTTGTATGCATACAGTAACACTAATCTTAATTTATCCATTCCCCCCACCTCCTTTCCTTTCAGATGAGCATAGTTTGCTTTCTAAGTCTGTGAGTGTCTTTCTCTGTGGAAATATGTTCATTGGTGTCAGTTATTAGATAACGCCTATAAGTGATATCATAGAATATAGGTCTTTTGCTTTCCGACTTACCTCATGGCTCGTGATTATCTCCAGACTCATTTGTGGTGCCTCAGAGAGCAATGGTTCATTGTCTTCCATGGCTAATATTCCATTGTGTACATGGACCACTTCTTCTTTATCCACTCAGCTCTTGTTGGACATTTTGATTGCTTCACTGTCTTGGCTATTGTGAATAAGGCTGCACTGCAGCTTTTGCGGCCGGTGTCTTCTCGATTCTTGTCTTCTCAGGTGAGAGGTCCAATGGTGCGCCTGCTGGATTGAATGGTGCCTCCATTTTTACTTTTAAACACAGCTCCTTTCTGTTCTCATTATTGGCTGTTACCCCTTTACGTCTCACCAGCGGGTAGAGGGTACACAGTTCCCTAAAACCCCTTCAGCATTTATTGTTTGTAGACTTTTTGCTGATGGTCAGTCGACTGGTGTGAGTTGAAACCTTTTTGTAGATTAGATTGCATGGGTCTAACACTCCCTGAGGTTGAGCTTTTATCCATTTTCCTTTTCTTTTTTTAAAAGAGCGTGAGTAAAACTTAACTCTTCATACTCTCTTCTTGAAACATTTGCCTGTGTTGAATTTTTTTGTCCATTCCCTACTTCAGCACAATTTTTTAGGGCAGGTGTCCTTTACAGCCCTGAGTCCTTGGGAATGCTAAGTGACCATGAGCTGTGAGTTTAAAGCTGCTCCTGCAGGGAAAGGTCAGAAGGTGGCAGCATTTCTCCTTTACCAAATTTGGTTACTGGGGAAACAGAGCCTTAATGGAAGTGGTGTTCTAGGTTGTAAATTAGAATGGAATGTGCCAGGAAAAAGCCCTGTAAGTTTATGTCTCATTACTTCTTGTTGATATTTGTAATTTACTTTTTATTTTTTATCCCGGCAAATTTGATTACAATGGTTTGTTTGTTCTAGGTGTGCAAGATGTGGTTCTTTCACACATATTCGTGTATCTATTCTTCCTCGCATCCTTTTTCCCTGTAGGTTATGACACAATGTTGAGTAGTCTCTCTCCTGGTCTTCCGTACGTCTTCGGTGAGTATATATTTCACATGGTTTCTATATCTCTGTTGACCCCAATATGGTAATGTATCCAGTCCTCATCCCTTTCTACTTGGTGAACCATAAGTTTTTTAATGAATCTGTGGTTGCCTTTCTCTGTGGAAATATCTTCATTGGTATCAATTTTTAAGTAACTCCTAAAAGTGATATGATAGGATATGTGTCTTTTGCTTTCTCACTTACTACACGTGGCGTGATTACGTCTAGACTCATCTATGGTGCTGCAAATGGCATTGTTTCACTTTTTTCACTAGCGAATATTCCATCTGTACATGGAGGAGTTCTTCTTTGTCCACCCATCTGTTGGTGGACTTTTTGGTTACTTCCATATCTTGGCTATTGTAATACTGTGCAATGCAGATTTGCCTGCCTGTGTCTTTGCAATTCTCTCTTCTTAGATTTTAGGTCGAGGAGTGGGCCTGCTGGATCATATGGTAGCTCAATGTTGACCTTTTTAAGGCACCTCCATTCTGTTCTCATTCGTGGCCCTTTCCAAGTTACGTCCCACTTGAAGTTGAGGGTATGCACTTCTCCACAACACCTTCAGCATTTATTGTTTGTAGTTTTCTTAAAGATGGTGATTCTGACAAGTGTGAGCTGATACCTTTTTGCGGTTGAATTCGCACGTGCCTCATAATCCGTTGAAGTTGAGCTTTAAGGCATGTCCTTTTTATTTTTCAAGCTGTGATTACCCCTTAGTTCTTCAAAGTGTTCTCTTAAAGTATGTGTCACATTTTGAAATGTTTTGGCCATGACCCCCCTCAAGACATTTTGAGGGCAGGTTTCATTTACAGTCCTGCAGTACTTGTTCCTATGAAATGACCGTTAGCACAGCCTTTAAAGCTGCTTTTGCAGGTAACTGCCAGAGGGTGGCAGCCTTTCTATGTCCCCCACCCTGGTACCTAGGGAAAAGCCCTTGCGGCCTGTGGTGTTTCTCGGTTATAAATTAGAGTGGAGTGTGCCCGGACAAACCCACACAAGCTGATGTCTCCTTACTTTTGTTGGTTTTTTAAATTTACTTTTTATTTTTCATTGGAGTAGTTTTCCACTGTGTACGTGGACCACTTCTACTTTGTGCATTCCTCGGTTGACGGACATTTTCATTGCTTCCAAGTGTCGGCTATGGTAAGTATTGTTGGAGTGCAGGATTGCCAGCCTGTGACTTTTTGATTCTCATTTTCTCAGGTGATAGGCCCAGCAGTGGTTGGGATTGATTGACTGGTAGCACCGTGTTACCCTTTTCAAAGCACCTTCTTTGTGTTTTCATTAGTGGCTCTTACCACGTCCCCCTTAGAATCGAGGGTACGCATTTCTCCACAATCGCTTCAGCATTTATTGTTTGCAGCATTTATGCTAATGGCCCTTCTGGCTGCTGTGAGCTGATAGGTTTTTGTAATTTGGGTTTGCATGTCTTTGAAAATTCGTAAAACTCATCATTTTTCTCTGCCGTTTTCTTTTCTGTTAAAAAAAGGAAACAATTGGGAGTACAGTATAACTCTTGAAATTGTCTTCTTGGAAGGTTGCCCTCTTTGGAATTTTTCGGTCGATTTTCCACCCCAGAATTTTTTTAGAGAGCAGGTGTCATTTACCGAACTGCAAGTTTGGTGACTATTTAGTGACCTTTGGCAATGGATGTAAAGCTGCTGTTGTGGGAAGTGGCCTCAAGGAGGCAGCATTTCTCCATTCCCAAATCTGGGTACTAGGGCAGCAGAGTCTTTCTGGAAGTCGTGTTCCTAGGTTGTAAATTACATTGGAATGTGCATGGAGAAACCCCCATAAGATTATGTCTCATTATTTCTTCCTGGTTTTAAAAATTGCTTTAATTGGGGTAAAGCTTAGAATATTGTTTCTCCTAGGTGTACACGATCTGGTTCATTTGTACATTATATATGTCTATTCAAGTACAGATCCTCTTCCCATGTAAAATGTTACTGAGGGTTCCGCAGACCTCCCTTGCTATATGGTCGGTCTTTTTGATATATGTATATAATATGTGTTTGTATGCATACAGTAACACTAATCTTAATTTATCCATTCCCCCCACCTCCTTTCCTTTCAGATGAGCATAGTTTGCTTTCTAAGTCTGTGAGTGTCTTTCTCTGTGGAAATATGTTCATTGGTGTCAGTTATTAGATAACGCCTATAAGTGATATCATAGAATATAGGTCTTTTGCTTTCCGACTTACCTCATGGTTCGTGATTATCTCCAGACTCATTTGTGGTGCCTCAGAGAGCAATGGTTCATTGTCTTCCATGGCTAATATTCCATTGTGTACATGGACCACTTCTTCTTTATCCATTCACCTCTTGTTGGACATTTTGATTGCTTCACTGTCTTGGCTATTGTGAATAAGGCTGCACTGCAGCTTTTGCGGCCTGTGTCTTCTCTATTCTTGTCTTCTCAGGTGAGAGGTCCAATGGTGCGCCTGCTGGATTGAATGGTGCCTCCATTTTTACTTTTAAACACAGCTCCTTTCT
Source organism: Balaenoptera ricei (assembly GCF_028023285.1). Classification (NCBI taxonomy): domain Eukaryota; kingdom Metazoa; phylum Chordata; class Mammalia; order Artiodactyla; family Balaenopteridae; genus Balaenoptera; species Balaenoptera ricei. Next base: position 122,053,454 of record NC_082654.1, read on the forward strand.
GTTCTCATTATTGGCTGTTACCCCTTTACGTCTCACCAGCGGGTAGAGGGTACACAGTTCCCTAAAACCCCTTCAGCATTTATTGTTTGTAGACTTTTTGCTGATGGTCAGTCGACTGGTGTGAGTTGAAACCTTTTTGTAGATTAGATTGCATGGGTCTAACACTCCCTGAGGTTGAGCTTTTATCCATTTTCCTTTTCTTTTTTTAAAAGAGCGTGAGTAAAACTTAACTCTTCATACTCTCTTCTTGAAACATTTGCCTGTGTTGAATTTTTTTGTCCATTCCCTACTTCAGCACAATTTTTTAGGGCAGGTGTCCTTTACAGCCCTGAGTCCTTGGGAATGCTAAGTGACCATGAGCTGTGAGTTTAAAGCTGCTCCTGCAGGGAAAGGTCAGAAGGTGGCAGCATTTCTCCTTTACCAAATTTGGTTACTGGGGAAACAGAGCCTTAATGGAAGTGGTGTTCTAGGTTGTAAATTAGAATGGAATGTGCCAGGAAAAAGCCCTGTAAGTTTATGTCTCATTACTTCTTGTTGATATTTGTAATTTACTTTTTATTTTTTATCCCGGCAAATTTGATTACAATGGTTTGTTTGTTCTAGGTGTGCAAGATGTGGTTCTTTCACACATATTCGTGTATCTATTCTTCCTCGCATCCTTTTTCCCTGTAGGTTATGACACAATGTTGAGTAGTCTCTCTCCTGGTCTTCCGTACGTCTTCGGTGAGTATATATTTCACATGGTTTCTATATCTCTGTTGACCCCAATATGGTAATGTATCCAGTCCTCATCCCTTTCTACTTGGTGAACCATAAGTTTTTTAATGAATCTGTGGTTGCCTTTCTCTGTGGAAATATCTTCATTGGTATCAATTTTTAAGTAACTCCTAAAAGTGATATGATAGGATATGTGTCTTTTGCTTTCTCACTTACTACACGTGGCGTGATTACGTCTAGACTCATCTATGGTGCTGCAAATGGCATTGTTTCACTTTTTTCACTAGCGAATATTCCATCTGTACATGGAGGAGTTCTTCTTTGTCCACCCATCTGTTGGTGGACTTTTTGGTTACTTCCATATCTTGGCTATTGTAATACTGTGCAATGCAGATTTGCCTGCCTGTGTCTTTGCAATTCTCTCTTCTTAGATTTTAGGTCGAGGAGTGGGCCTGCTGGATCATATGGCAGCTCAATGTTGACCTTTTTAAGGCACCTCCATTCTGTTCTCATTCGTGGCCCTTTCCAAGTTACGTCCCACTTGAAGTTGAGGGTATGCACTTCTCCACAACACCTTCAGCATTTATTGTTTGTAGTTTTCTTAAAGATGGTGATTCTGACAAGTGTGAGCTGATACCTTTTTGCGGTTGAATTCGCACGTGCCTCATAATCCGTTGAAACTGAGCTTTAAGGCATGTCCTTTTTATTTTTCAAGCTGTGATTACCCCTTAGTTCTTCAAAGTGTTCTCTTAAAGTATGTGTCACATTTTGAAATGTTTTGGCCATGACCCCCCTCAAGACATTTTGAGGGCAGGTTTCATTTACAGTCCTGCAGTACTTGTTCCTATGAAATGACCGTTAGCACAGCCTTTAAAGCTGCTTTTGCAGGTAACTGCCAGAGGGTGGCAGCCTTTCTATGTCCCCCACCCTGGTACCTAGGGAAAAGCCCTTGCGGCCTGTGGTGTTTCTCGGTTATAAATTAGAGTGGAGTGTGCCCGGACAAACCCACACAAGCTGATGTCTCCTTACTTTTGTTGGTTTTTTAAATTTACTTTTTATTTTTCATTGGAGTAGTTTTCCACTGTGTACGTGGACCACTTCTACTTTGTGCATTCCTCGGTTGACGGACATTTTCATTGCTTCCAAGTGTCGGCTATGGTAAATATTGTTGGAGTGCAGGATTGCCAGCCTGTGACTTTTTGATTCTCATTTTCTCAGGTGATAGGCCCAGCAGTGGTTGGGATTGATTGACTGGTAGCACCGTGTTACCCTTTTCAAAGCACCTTCTTTGTGTTTTCATTAGTGGCTCTTACCACGTCCCCCTTAGAATCGAGGGTACGCATTTCTCCACAATCGCTTCAGCATTTATTGTTTGCAGCATTTATGCTAATGGCCCTTCTGGCTGCTGTGAGCTGATAGGTTTTTGTAATTTGGGTTTGCATGTCTTTGAAAATTCGTAAAACTCATCATTTTTCTCTGCCGTTTTCTTTTCTGTTAAAAAAAGGAAACAATTGGGAGTACAGTATAACCCTTGAAATTGTCTTCTTGGAAGGTTGCCCTCTTTGGAATTTTTCGGTCGATTTTCCACCCCAGAATTTTTTTAGAGAGCAGGTGTCATTTACCGAACTGCAAGTTTGGTGACTATTTAGTGACCTTTGGCAATGGATGTAAAGCTGCTGTTGTGGGAAGTGGCCTCAAGGAGGCAGCATTTCTCCATTCCCAAATCTGGGTACTAGGGCAGCAGAGTCTTTCTGGAAGTCGTGTTCCTAGGTTGTAAATTACATTGGAATGTGCATGGAGAAACCCCCATAAGATTATGTCTCATTATTTCTTCCTGGTTTTAAAAATTGCTTTAATTGGGGTAAAGCTTAGAATATTGTTTCTCCTAGGTGTACACGATCTGGTTCATTTGTACATTATATATGTCTATTCAAGTACAGATCCTCTTCCCATGTAAAATGTTACTGAGGGTTCCGCAGACCTCCCTTGCTATATGGTCGGTCTTTTTGATATATGTATATAATATGTGTTTGTATGCATACAGTAACACTAATCTTAATTTATCCATTCCCCCCACCTCCTTTCCTTTCAGATGAGCATAGTTTGCTTTCTAAGTCTGTGAGTGTCTTTCTCTGTGGAAATATGTTCATTGGTGTCAGTTATTAGATAACGCCTATAAGTGATATCATAGAATATAGGTCTTTTGCTTTCCGACTTACCTCATGGCTCGTGATTATCTCCAGACTCATTTGTGGTGCCTCAGAGAGCAATGGTTCATTGTCTTCCATGGCTAATATTCCATTGTGTACATGGACCACTTCTTCTTTATCCATTCACCTCTTGTTGGACATTTTGATTGCTTCACTGTCTTGGCTATTGTGAATAAGGCTGCACTGCACCTTTTGCGGCCGGTGTCTTCTCGATTCTTGTCTTCTCAGGTGAGAGGTCCAATGGTGCGCCTGCTGGATTGAATGGTGCCTCCATTTTTACTTTTAAACACAGCTCCTTTCTGTTCTCATTATTGGCTGTTACCCCTTTACGTCTCACCAGCGGGTAGAGGGTACACAGTTCCCTAAAACCCCTTCAGCATTTATTGTTTGTAGACTTTTTGCTGATGGTCAGTCGACTGGTGTGAGTTGAAACCTTTTTGTAGATTAGATTGCATGGGTCTAACACTCCCTGAGGTTGAGCTTTTATCCATTTTCCTTTTCTTTTTTTAAAAGAGCGTGAGTAAAACTTAACTCTTCATACTCTCTTCTTGAAAGATTTGCCTGTGCTGAATTTTTTTGTCCATTCCCTACTTCAGCACAATTTTTTAGGGCAGGTGTCCTTTACAGCCCTGAGTCCTTGGGAATGCTAAGTGACCATGAGCTGTGAGTTTAAAGCTGCTCCTGCAGGGAAAGGTCAGAAGGTGGCAGCATTTCTCCTTTACCAAATTTGGTTACTGGGGAAACAGAGCCTTAATGGAAGTGGTGTTCTAGGTTGTAAATTAGAATGGAATGTGCCAGGAAAAAGCCCTGTAAGTTTATGTCTCATTACTTCTTGTTGATATTTGTAATTTACTTTTTTATTTTTTATCCCGGCAAATTTGATTACAATGGTTTGTTTGTTCTAGGTGTGCAAGATGTGGTTCTTTCACACATATTCGTGTATCTATTCTTCCTCGCATCCTTTTTCCCTGTAGGTTATGACACAATGTTGAGTAGTCTCTCTCCTGGTCTTCCGTACGTCTTTGGTGAGTATATATTTCACATGGTTTGTATATCTCTGTTGACCCCAATATGGTAATGTATCCAGTCCTCATCCCTTTCTACTTGGTGAACCATAAGTTTTTTAATGAATCTGTGGTTGCCTTTCTCTGTGGAAATATCTTCATTGGTATCAATTTTTAAGTAACTCCTAAAAGTGATATGATAGGATATGTGTCTTTTGCTTTCTCACTTACTACACGTGGCGTGATTACGTCTAGACTCATCTATGGTGCTGCAAATGGCATTGTTTCACTTTTTTCACTAGCGAATATTCCATCTGTACATGGAGGAGTTCTTCTTTGTCCACCCATCTGTTGGTGGACTTTTTGGTTACTTCCATATCTTGGCTATTGTAATACTGTGCAATGCAGATTTGCCTGCCTGTGTCTTTGCAATTCTCTCTTCTTAGATTTTAGGTCGAGGAGTGGGCCTGCTGGATCATATGGCAGCTCAATGTTGACCTTTTTAAGGCACCTCCATTCTGTTCTCATTCGTGGCCCTTTCCAAGTTACGTCCCACTTGAAGTTGAGGGTATGCACTTCTCCACAACACCTTCAGCATTTATTGTTTGTAGTTTTCTTAAAGATGGTGATTCTGACAAGTGTGAGCTGATACCTTTTTGCGGTTGAATTCGCACGTGCCTCATAATCCGTTGAAGTTGAGCTTTAAGGCATGTCCTTTTTATTTTTCAAGCTGTGATTACCCCTTAGTTCTTCAAAGTGTTCTCTTAAAGTATGTGTCACATTTTGAAATGTTTTGGCCATGACCCCCCTCAAGACATTTTGAGGGCAGGTTTCATTTACAGTCCTGCAGTACTTGTTCCTATGACATGACCGTTAGCACAGCCTTTAAAGCTGCTTTTGCAGGTAACTGCCAGAGGGTGGCAGCCTTTCTATGTCCCCCACCCTGGTACCTAGGGAAAAGCCCTTGCGGCCTGTGGTGTTTCTCGGTTATAAATTAGAGTGGAGTGTGCCCGGACAAACCCACACAAGCTGATGTCTCCTTACTTTTGTTGGTTTTTTAAATTTACTTTTTATTTTTCATTGGAGTAGTTTTCCACTGTGTACGTGGACCACTTCTACTTTGTGCATTCCTCGGTTGACGGACATTTTCATTGCTTCCAAGTGTCGGCTATGGTAAGTATTGTTGGAGTGCAGGATTGCCAGCCTGTGACTTTTTGATTCTCATTTTCTCAGGTGATAGGCCCAGCAGTGGTTGGGATTGATTGACTGGTAGCACCGTGTTACCCTTTTCAAAGCACCTTCTTTGTGTTTTCATTAGTGGCTCTTACCACGTCCCCCTTAGAATCGAGGGTACGCATTTCTCCACAATCGCTTCAGCATTTATTGTTTGCAGCATTTATGCTAATGGCCCTTCTGGCTGCTGTGAGCTGATAGGTTTTTGTAATTTGGGTTTGCATGTCTTTGAAAATTCGTAAAACTCATCATTTTTCTCTGCCGTTTTCTTTTCTGTTAAAAAAAGGAAACAATTGGGAGTACAGTATAACCCTTGAAATTGTCTTCTTGGAAGGTTGCCCTCTTTGGAATTTTTCGGTCGATTTTCCACCCCAGAATTTTTTTAGAGAGCAGGTGTCATTTACCGAACTGCAAGTTTGGTGACTATTTAGTGACCTTTGGCAATGGATTTAAAGCTGCTGTTGTGGGAAGTGGCCTCAAGGAGGCAGCATTTCTCCATGCCCAAATCTGGGTACTAGGGCAGCAGAGTCTTTCTGGAAGTCGTGTTCCTAGGTTGTAAATTACATTGGAATGTGCATGGAGAAACCCCCATAAGATTATGTCTCATTATTTCTTCTTGGTTTTAAAAATTGCTTTAATTGGGGTAAAGCTTAGAATATTGTTTCTCCTAGGTGTACACGATCTGGTTCATTTGTACATTATATATGTCTATTCAAGTACAGATCCTCTTCCCATGTAAAATGTTACTGAGGGTTCCGCAGACCTCCCTTGCTATATGGTCGGTCTTTTTGATATATGTATATAATATGTGTTTGTATGCATACAGTAACACTAATCTTAATTTATCCATTCCCCCCACCTCCTTTCCTTTCAGATGAGCATAGTTTGCTTTCTAAGTCTGTGAGTGTCTTTCTCTGTGGAAATATGTTCATTGGTGTCAGTTATTAGATAACGCCTATAAGTGATATCATAGAATATAGGTCTTTTGCTTTCCGACTTACCTCATGGTTCGTGATTATCTCCAGACTCATTTGTGGTGCCTCAGAGAGCAATGGTTCATTGTCTTCCATGGCTAATATTCCATTGTGTACATGGACCACTTCTTCTTTATCCATTCACCTCTTGTTGGACATTTTGATTGCTTCACTGTCTTGGCTATTGTGAATAAGGCTGCACTGCACCTTTTGCGGCCGGTGTCTTCTCGATTCTTGTCTTCTCAGGTGAGAGGTCCAATGGTGCGCCTGCTGGATTGAATGGTGCCTCCATTTTTACTTTTAAACACAGCTCCTTTCTGTTCTCATTATTGGCTGTTACCCCTTTACGTCTCACCAGCGGGTAGAGGGTACACAGTTCCCTAAAACCCCTTCAGCATTTATTGTTTGTAGACTTTTTGCTGATGGTCAGTCGACTGGTGTGAGTTGAAACCTTTTTGTAGATTAGATTGCATGGGTCTAACACTCCCTGAGGTTGAGCTTTTATCCATTTTCCTTTTCTTTTTTTAAAAGAGCGTGAGTAAAACTTAACTCTTCATACTCTCTTCTTGAAAGATTTGCCTGTGTTGAATTTTTTTGTCCATTCCCTACTTCAGCACAATTTTTTAGGGCAGGTGTCCTTTACAGCCCTGAGTCCTTGGGAATGCTAAGTGACCATGAGCTGTGAGTTTAAAGCTGCTCCTGCAGGGAAAGGTCAGAAGGTGGCAGCATTTCTCCTTTACCAAATTTGGTTACTGGGGAAACAGAGCCTTAATGGAAGTGGTGTTCTAGGTTGTAAATTAGAATGGAATGTGCCAGGAAAAAGCCCTGTAAGTTTATGTCTCATTACTTCTTGTTGATATTTGTAATTTACTTTTTATTTTTTATCCCGGCAAATTTGATTACAATGGTTTGTTTGTTCTAGGTGTGCAAGATGTGGTTCTTTCACACATATTCGTGTATCTATTCTTCCTCGCATCCTTTTTCCCTGTAGGTTATGACACAATGTTGAGTAGTCTCTCTCCTGGTCTTCCGTACGTCTTCGGTGAGTATATATTTCACATGGTTTCTATATCTCTGTTGACCCCAATATGGTAATGTATCCAGTCCTCATCCCTTTCTACTTGGTGAACCATAAGTTTTTTAATGAATCTGTGGTTGCCTTTCTCTGTGGAAATATCTTCATTGGTATCAATTTTTAAGTAACTCCTAAAAGTGATATGATAGGATATGTGTCTTTTGCTTTCTCACTTACTACACGTGGCGTGATTACGTCTAGACTCATCTATGGTGCTGCAAATGGCATTGTTTCACTTTTTTCACTAGCGAATATTCCATCTGTACATGGAGGAGTTCTTCTTTGTCCACCCATCTGTTGGTGGACTTTTTGGTTACTTCCATATCTTGGCTATTGTAATACTGTGCAATGCAGATTTGCCTGCCTGTGTCTTTGCAATTCTCTCTTCTTAGATTTTAGGTCGAGGAGTGGGCCTGCTGGATCATATGGCAGCTCAATGTTGACCTTTTTAAGGCACCTCCATTCTGTTCTCATTCGTGGCCCTTTCCAAGTTACGTCCCACTTGAAGTTGAGGGTATGCACTTCTCCACAACACCTTCAGCATTTATTGTTTGTAGTTTTCTTAAAGATGGTGATTCTGACAAGTGTGAGCTGATACCTTTTTGCGGTTGAATTCGCACGTGCCTCATAATCCGTTGAAGTTGAGCTTTAAGGCATGTCCTTTTTATTTTTCAAGCTGTGATTACCCCTTAGTTCTTCAAAGTGTTCTCTTAAAGTATGTGTCACATTTTGAAATGTTTTGGCCATGACCCCCCTCAAGACATTTTGAGGGCAGGTTTCATTTACAGTCCTGCAGTACTTGTTCCTATGACATGACCGTTAGCACAGCCTTTAAAGCTGCTTTTGCAGGTAACTGCCAGAGGGTGGCAGCCTTTCTATGTCCCCCACCCTGGTACCTAGGGAAAAGCCCTTGCGGCCTGTGGTGTTTCTCGGTTATAAATTAGAGTGGAGTGTGCCCGGACAAACCCACACAAGCTGATGTCTCCTTACTTTTGTTGGTTTTTTAAATTTACTTTTTATTTTTCATTGGAGTAGTTTTCCACTGTGTACGTGGACCACTTCTACTTTGTGCATTCCTCGGTTGACGGACATTTTCATTGCTTCCAAGTGTCGGCTATGGTAAGTATTGTTGGAGTGCAGGATTGCCAGCCTGTGACTTTTTGATTCTCATTTTCTCAGGTGATAGGCCCAGCAGTGGTTGGGATTGATTGACTGGTAGCACCGTGTTACCCTTTTCAAAGCACCTTCTTTGTGTTTTCATTAGTGGCTCTTACCACGTCCCCCTTAGAATCGAGGGTACGCATTTCTCCACAATCGCTTCAGCATTTATTGTTTGCAGCATTTATGCTAATGGCCCTTCTGGCTGCTGTGAGCTGATAGGTTTTTGTAATTTGGGTTTGCATGTCTTTGAAAATTCGTAAAACTCATCATTTTTCTCTGCCGTTTTCTTTTCTGTTAAAAAAAGGAAACAATTGGGAGTACAGTATAACCCTTGAAATTGTCTTCTTGGAAGGTTGCCCTCTTTGGAATTTTTCGGTCGATTTTCCACCCCAGAATTTTTTTAGAGAGCAGGTGTCATTTACCGAACTGCAAGTTTGGTGACTATTTAGTGACCTTTGGCAATGGATGTAAAGCTGCTGTTGTGGGAAGTGGCCTCAAGGAGGCAGCATTTCTCCATGCCCAAATCTGGGTACTAGGGCAGCAGAGTCTTTCTGGAAGTCGTGTTCCTAGGTTGTAAATTACATTGGAATGTGCATGGAGAAACCCCCATAAGATTATGTCTCATTATTTCTTCCTGGTTTTAAAAATTGCTTTAATTGGGGTAAAGCTTAGAATGTTGTTTCTCCTAGGTGTACACGATCTGGTTCATTTGTACATTATATATGTCTATTCAAGTACAGATCCTCTTCCCATGTAAAATGTTACTGAGGGTTCCGCAGACCTCCCTTGCTATATGGTCGGTCTTTTTGATATATGTATATAATATGTGTTTGTATGCATACAGTAACACTAATCTTAATTTATCCATTCCCCCCACCTTTCCTTTCAGATGAGCATAGTTTGCTTTCTAAGTCTGTGAGTGTCTTTCTCTGTGGAAATATGTTCATTTGTGTCAGTTATTAGATAACGCCTATAAGTGATATCATAGAATATAGGTCTTTTGCTTTCCGACTTACCTCATGGTTCGTGATTATCTCCAGACTCATTTGTGGTGCCTCAGAGAGCAATGGTTCATTGTCTTCCATGGCTAATATTCCATTGTGTACATGGACCACTTCTTCTTTATCCATTCACCTCTTGTTGGACATTTTGATTGCTTCACTGTCTTGGCTATTGTGAATAAGGCTGCACTGCACCTTTTGCGGCCGGTGTCTTCTCGATTCTTGTCTTCTCAGGTGAGAGGTCCAATGGTGCGCCTGCTGGATTGAATGGTGCCTCCATTTTTACTTTTAAACACAGCTCCTTTCTGTTCTCATTATTGGCTGTTACCCCTTTACGTCTCACCAGCGGGTAGAGGGTACACAGTTCCCTAAAACCCCTTCAGCATTTATTGTTTGTAGACTTTTTGCTGATGGTCAGTCGACTGGTGTGAGTTGAAACCTTTTTGTAGATTAGATTGCATGGGTCTAACACTCCCTGAGGTTGAGCTTTTATCCATTTTCCTTTTCTTTTTTTAAAAGAGCGTGAGTAAAACTTAACTCTTCATACTCTCTTCTTGAAAGATTTGCCTGTGCTGAATTTTTTTGTCCATTCCCTACTTCAGCACAATTTTTTAGGGCAGGTGTCCTTTACAGCCCTGAGTCCTTGGGAATGCTAAGTGACCATGAGCTGTGAGTTTAAAGCTGCTCCTGCAGGGAAAGGTCAGAAGGTGGCAGCATTTCTCCTTTACCAAATTTGGTTACTGGGGAAACAGAGCCTTAATGGAAGTGGTGTTCTAGGTTGTAAATTAGAATGGAATGTGCCAGGAAAAAGCCCTGTAAGTTTATGTCTCATTACTTCTTGTTGATATTTGTAATTTACTTTTTTATTTTTTATCCCGGCAAATTTGATTACAATGGTTTGTTTGTTCTAGGTGTGCAAGATGTGGTTCTTTCACACATATTCGTGTATCTATTCTTCCTCGCATCCTTTTTCCCTGTAGGTTATGACACAATGTTGAGTAGTCTCTCTCCTGGTCTTCCGTACGTCTTTGGTGAGTATATATTTCACATGGTTTGTATATCTCTGTTGACCCCAATATGGTAATGTATCCAGTCCTCATCCCTTTCTACTTGGTGAACCATAAGTTTTTTAATGAATCTGTGGTTGCCTTTCTCTGTGGAAATATCTTCATTGGTATCAATTTTTAAGTAACTCCTAAAAGTGATATGATAGGATATGTGTCTTTTGCTTTCTCACTTACTACACGTGGCGTGATTACGTCTAGACTCATCTATGGTGCTGCAAATGGCATTGTTTCACTTTTTTCACTAGCGAATATTCCATCTGTACATGGAGGAGTTCTTCTTTGTCCACCCATCTGTTGGTGGACTTTTTGGTTACTTCCATATCTTGGCTATTGTAATACTGTGCAATGCAGATTTGCCTGCCTGTGTCTTTGCAATTCTCTCTTCTTAGATTTTAGGTCGAGGAGTGGGCCTGCTGGATCATATGGCAGCTCAATGTTGACCTTTTTAAGGCACCTCCATTCTGTTCTCATTCGTGGCCCTTTCCAAGTTACGTCCCACTTGAAGTTGAGGGTATGCACTTCTCCACAACACCTTCAGCATTTATTGTTTGTAGTTTTCTTAAAGATGGTGATTCTGACAAGTGTGAGCTGATACCTTTTTGCGGTTGAATTCGCACGTGCCTCATAATCCGTTGAAGTTGAGCTTTAAGGCATGTCCTTTTTATTTTTCAAGCTGTGATTACCCCTTAGTTCTTCAAAGTGTTCTCTTAAAGTATGTGTCACATTTTGAAATGTTTTGGCCATGACCCCCCTCAAGACATTTTGAGGGCAGGTTTCATTTACAGTCCTGCAGTACTTGTTCCTATGACATGACCGTTAGCACAGCCTTTAAAGCTGCTTTTGCAGGTAACTGCCAGAGGGTGGCAGCCTTTCTATGTCCCCCACCCTGGTACCTAGGGAAAAGCCCTTGCGGCCTGTGGTGTTTCTCGGTTATAAATTAGAGTGGAGTGTGCCCGGACAAACCCACACAAGCTGATGTCTCCTTACTTTTGTTGGTTTTTTAAATTTACTTTTTATTTTTCATTGGAGTAGTTTTCCACTGTGTACGTGGACCACTTCTACTTTGTGCATTCCTCGGTTGACGGACATTTTCATTGCTTCCAAGTGTCGGCTATGGTAAGTATTGTTGGAGTGCAGGATTGCCAGCCTGTGACTTTTTGATTCTCATTTTCTCAGGTGATAGGCCCAGCAGTGGTTGGGATTGATTGACTGGTAGCACCGTGTTACCCTTTTCAAAGCACCTTCTTTGTGTTTTCATTAGTGGCTCTTACCACGTCCCCCTTAGAATCGAGGGTACGCATTTCTCCACAATCGCTTCAGCATTTATTGTTTGCAGCATTTATGCTAATGGCCCTTCTGGCTGCTGTGAGCTGATAGGTTTTTGTAATTTGGGTTTGCATGTCTTTGAAAATTCGTAAAACTCATCATTTTTCTCTGCCGTTTTCTTTTCTGTTAAAAAAAGGAAACAATTGGGAGTACAGTATAACCCTTGAAATTGTCTTCTTGGAAGGTTGCCCTCTTTGGAATTTTTCGGTCGATTTTCCACCCCAGAATTTTTTTAGAGAGCAGGTGTCATTTACCGAACTGCAAGTTTGGTGACTATTTAGTGACCTTTGGCAATGGATGTAAAGCTGCTGTTGTGGGAAGTGGCCTCAAGGAGGCAGCATTTCTCCATGCCCAAATCTGGGTACTAGGGCAGCAGAGTCTTTCTGGAAGTCGTGTTCCTAGGTTGTAAATTACATTGGAATGTGCATGGAGAAACCCCCATAAGATTATGTCTCATTATTTCTTCCTGGTTTTAAAAATTGCTTTAATTGGGGTAAAGCTTAGAATGTTGTTTCTCCTAGGTGTACACGATCTGGTTCATTTGTACATTATATATGTCTATTCAAGTACAGATCCTCTTCCCATGTAAAATGTTACTGAGGGTTCCGCAGACCTCCCTTGCTATATGGTCGGTCTTTTTGATATATGTATATAATATGTGTTTGTATGCATACAGTAACACTAATCTTAATTTATCCATTCCCCCCACCTTTCCTTTCAGATGAGCATAGTTTGCTTTCTAAGTCTGTGAGTGTCTTTCTCTGTGGAAATATGTTCATTTGTGTCAGTTATTAGATAACGCCTATAAGTGATATCATAGAATATAGGTCTTTTGCTTTCCGACTTACCTCATGGTTCGTGATTATCTCCAGACTCATTTGTGGTGCCTCAGAGAGCAATGGTTCATTGTCTTCCATGGCTAATATTCCATTGTGTACATGGACCACTTCTTCTTTATCCATTCACCTCTTGTTGGACATTTTGATTGCTTCACTGTCTTGGCTATTGTGAATAAGGCTGCACTGCACCTTTTGCGGCCGGTGTCTTCTCGATTCTTGTCTTCTCAGGTGAGAGGTCCAATGGTGCGCCTGCTGGATTGAATGGTGCCTCCATTTTTACTTTTAAACACAGCTCCTTTCTGTTCTCATTATTGGCTGTTACCCCTTTACGTCTCACCAGCGGGTAGAGGGTACACAGTTCCCTAAAACCCCTTCAGCATTTATTGTTTGTAGACTTTTTGCTGATGGTCAGTCGACTGGTGTGAGTTGAAACCTTTTTGTAGATTAGATTGCATGGGTCTAACACTCCCTGAGGTTGAGCTTTTATCCATTTTCCTTTTCTTTTTTTAAAAGAGCGTGAGTAAAACTTAACTCTTCATACTCTCTTCTTGAAAGATTTGCCTGTGCTGAATTTTTTTGTCCATTCCCTACTTCAGCACAATTTTTTAGGGCAGGTGTCCTTTACAGCCCTGAGTCCTTGGGAATGCTAAGTGACCATGAGCTGTGAGTTTAAAGCTGCTCCTGCAGGGAAAGGTCAGAAGGTGGCAGCATTTCTCCTTTACCAAATTTGGTTACTGGGGAAACAGAGCCTTAATGGAAGTGGTGTTCTAGGTTGTAAATTAGAATGGAATGTGCCAGGAAAAAGCCCTGTAAGTTTATGTCTCATTACTTCTTGTTGATATTTGTAATTTACTTTTTTATTTTTTATCCCGGCAAATTTGATTACAATGGTTTGTTTGTTCTAGGTGTGCAAGATGTGGTTCTTTCACACATATTCGTGTATCTATTCTTCCTCGCATCCTTTTTCCCTGTAGGTTATGACACAATGTTGAGTAGTCTCTCTCCTGGTCTTCCGTACGTCTTTGGTGAGTATATATTTCACATGGTTTGTATATCTCTGTTGACCCCAATATGGTAATGTATCCAGTCCTCATCCCTTTCTACTTGGTGAACCATAAGTTTTTTAATGAATCTGTGGTTGCCTTTCTCTGTGGAAATATCTTCATTGGTATCAATTTTTAAGTAACTCCTAAAAGTGATATGATAGGATATGTGTCTTTTGCTTTCTCACTTACTACACGTGGCGTGATTACGTCTAGACTCATCTATGGTGCTGCAAATGGCATTGTTTCACTTTTTTCACTAGCGAATATTCCATCTGTACATGGAGGAGTTCTTCTTTGTCCACCCATCTGTTGGTGGACTTTTTGGTTACTTCCATATCTTGGCTATTGTAATACTGTGCAATGCAGATTTGCCTGCCTGTGTCTTTGCAATTCTCTCTTCTTAGATTTTAGGTCGAGGAGTGGGCCTGCTGGATCATATGGCAGCTCAATGTTGACCTTTTTAAGGCACCTCCATTCTGTTCTCATTCGTGGCCCTTTCCAAGTTACGTCCCACTTGAAGTTGAGGGTATGCACTTCTCCACAACACCTTCAGCATTTATTGTTTGTAGTTTTCTTAAAGATGGTGATTCTGACAAGTGTGAGCTGATACCTTTTTGCGGTTGAATTCGCACGTGCCTCATAATCCGTTGAAGTTGAGCTTTAAGGCATGTCCTTTTTATTTTTCAAGCTGTGATTACCCCTTAGTTCTTCAAAGTGTTCTCTTAAAGTATGTGTCACATTTTGAAATGTTTTGGCCATGACCCCCCTCAAGACATTTTGAGGGCAGGTTTCATTTACAGTCCTGCAGTACTTGTTCCTATGACATGACCGTTAGCACAGCCTTTAAAGCTGCTTTTGCAGGTAACTGCCAGAGGGTGGCAGCCTTTCTATGTCCCCCACCCTGGTACCTAGGGAAAAGCCCTTGCGGCCTGTGGTGTTTCTCGGTTATAAATTAGAGTGGAGTGTGCCCGGACAAACCCACACAAGCTGATGTCTCCTTACTTTTGTTGGTTTTTTAAATTTACTTTTTATTTTTCATTGGAGTAGTTTTCCACTGTGTACGTGGACCACTTCTACTTTGTGCATTCCTCGGTTGACGGACATTTTCATTGCTTCCAAGTGTCGGCTATGGTAAGTATTGTTGGAGTGCAGGATTGCCAGCCTGTGACTTTTTGATTCTCATTTTCTCAGGTGATAGGCCCAGCAGTGGTTGGGATTGATTGACTGGTAGCACCGTGTTACCCTTTTCAAAGCACCTTCTTTGTGTTTTCATTAGTGGCTCTTACCACGTCCCCCTTAGAATCGAGGGTACGCATTTCTCCACAATCGCTTCAGCATTTATTGTTTGCAGCATTTATGCTAATGGCCCTTCTGGCTGCTGTGAGCTGATAGGTTTTTGTAATTTGGGTTTGCATGTCTTTGAAAATTCGTAAAACTCATCATTTTTCTCTGCCGTTTTCTTTTCTGTTAAAAAAAGGAAACAATTGGGAGTACAGTATAACCCTTGAAATTGTCTTCTTGGAAGGTTGCCCTCTTTGGAATTTTTCGGTCGATTTTCCACCCCAGAATTTTTTTAGAGAGCAGGTGTCATTTACCGAACTGCAAGTTTGGTGACTATTTAGTGACCTTTGGCAATGGATGTAAAGCTGCTGTTGTGGGAAGTGGCCTCAAGGAGGCAGCATTTCTCCATGCCCAAATCTGGGTACTAGGGCAGCAGAGTCTTTCTGGAAGTCGTGTTCCTAGGTTGTAAATTACATTGGAATGTGCATGGAGAAACCCCCATAAGATTATGTCTCATTATTTCTTCCTGGTTTTAAAAATTGCTTTAATTGGGGTAAAGCTTAGAATGTTGTTTCTCCTAGGTGTACACGATCTGGTTCATTTGTACATTATATATGTCTATTCAAGTACAGATCCTCTTCCCATGTAAAATGTTACTGAGGGTTCCGCAGACCTCCCTTGCTATATGGTCGGTCTTTTTGATATATGTATATAATATGTGTTTGTATGCATACAGTAACACTAATCTTAATTTATCCATTCCCCCCACCTCCTTTCCTTTCAGATGAGCATAGTTTGCTTTCTAAGTCTGTGAGTGTCTTTCTCTGTGGAAATATGTTCATTGGTGTCAGTTATTAGATAACGCCTATAAGTGATATCATAGAATATAGGTCTTTTGCTTTCCGACTTACCTCATGGTTCGTGATTATCTCCAGACTCATTTGTGGTGCCTCAGAGAGCAATGGTTCATTGTCTTCCATGGCTAATATTCCATTGTGTACATGGACCACTTCTTCTTTATCCACTCACCTCTTGTTGGACATTTTGATTGCTTCACTGTCTTGGCTATTGTGAATAAGGCTGCACTGCAGCTTTTGCGGCCGGTGTCTTCTCGATTCTTGTCTTCTCAGGTGAGAGGTCCAATGGTGCGCCTGCTGGATTGAATGGTGCCTCCATTTTTACTTTTAAACACAGCTCCTTTCTGTTCTCATTATTGGCTGTTACCCCTTTACGTCTCACCAGCGGGTAGAGGGTACACAGTTCCCTAAAACCCCTTCAGCATTTATTGTTTGTAGACTTTTTGCTGATGGTCAGTCGACTGGTGTGAGTTGAAACCTTTTTGTAGATTAGATTGCATGGGTCTAACACTCCCTGAGGTTGAGCTTTTATCCATTTTCCTTTTCTTTTTTTAAAAGAGCGTGAGTAAAACTTAACTCTTCATACTCTCTTCTTGAAACATTTGCCTGTGTTGAATTTTTTTGTCCATTCCCTACTTCAGCACAATTTTTTAGGGCAGGTGTCCTTTACAGCCCTGAGTCCTTGGGAATGCTAAGTGACCATGAGCTGTGAGTTTAAAGCTGCTCCTGCAGGGAAAGGTCAGAAGGTGGCAGCATTTCTCCTTTACCAAATTTGGTTACTGGGGAAACAGAGCCTTAATGGAAGTGGTGTTCTAGGTTGTAAATTAGAATGGAATGTGCCAGGAGAAAGCCCTGTAAGTTTATGTCTCATTACTTCTTGTTGATATTTGTAATTTACTTTTTATTTTTTATCCCGGCAAATTTGATTACAATGGTTTGTTTGTTCTAGGTGTGCAAGATGTGGTTCTTTCACACATATTCGTGTATCTATTCTTCCTCGCATCCTTTTTCCATGTAGGTTATGACACAATGTTGAGTAGTCTCTCTCCTGGTCTTCCGTACGTCTTTGGTGAGTATATATTTCACATGGTTTGTATATCTCTGTTGACCCCAATATGGTAATGTATCCAATCCTCATCCCTTTCTACTTGGTGAACCATAAGTTTTTTAATGAATCTGTGGTTGCCTTTCTCTGTGGAAATATCTTCATTGGTATCAATTTTTAAGTAACTCCTAAAAGTGATATGATAGGATATGTGTCTTTTGCTTTCTCACTTACTACACGTGGCGTGATTACGTCTAGACTCATCTATGGTGCTGCAAATGGCATTGTTTCACTTTTTTCACTAGCGAATATTCCATCTGTACATGGAGGAGTTCTTCTTTGTCCACCCATCTGTTGGTGGACTTTTTGGTTACTTCCATATCTTGGCTATTGTAATACTGTGCAATGCAGATTTGCCTGCCTGTGTCTTTGCAATTCTCTCTTCTTAGATTTTAGGTCGAGGAGTGGGCCTGCTGGATCATATGGTAGCTCAATGTTGACCTTTTTAAGGCACCTCCATTCTGTTCTCATTCGTGGCCCTTTCCAAGTTACGTCCCACTTGAAGTTGAGGGTATGCACTTCTCCACAACACCTTCAGCATTTATTGTTTGTAGTTTTCTTAAAGATGGTGATTCTGACAAGTGTGAGCTGATACCTTTTTGCGGTTGAATTCGCACGTGCCTCATAATCCGTTGAAACTGAGCTTTAAGGCATGTCCTTTTTATTTTTCAAGCTGTGATTACCCCTTAGTTCTTCAAAGTGTTCTCTTAAAGTATGTGTCACATTTTGAAATGTTTTGGCCATGACCCCCCTCAAGACATTTTGAGGGCAGGTTTCATTTACAGTTCTGCAGTACTTGTTCCTATGAAATGACCGTTAGCACAGCCTTTAAAGCTGCTTTTGCAGGTAACTGCCAGAGGGTGGCAGCCTTTCTATGTCCCCCACCCTGGTACCTAGGGAAAAGCCCTTGCGGCCTGTGGTGTTTCTCGGTTATAAATTAGAGTGGAGTGTGCCCGGACAAACCCACACAAGCTGATGTCTCCTTACTTTTGTTGGTTTTTTAAATTTACTTTTTATTTTTCATTGGAGTAGTTTTCCACTGTGTACGTGGACCACTTCTACTTTGTGCATTCCTCGGTTGACGGACATTTTCATTGCTTCCAAGTGTCGGCTATGGTAAATATTGTTGGAGTGCAGGATTGCCAGCCTGTGACTTTTTGATTCTCATTTTCTCAGGTGATAGGCCCAGCAGTGGTTGGGATTGATTGACTGGTAGCACC